>NC_056729.1:1556163360-1556270860 GCF_019279795.1 Protopterus annectens | reverse complement strand
CCCGTTCTTTGCAACATCACTGTTGTCCCATATTTTCTCCATTGTTTGACTGACATCACTGTGTTCCATGGTATATCCAATGCTCAGTAAGATGTAAGTGCTGTACTACTTTGACTAAATTACTATGGTGTTTGTCCTAACAGATGGTAATGACTGTCTTATATTACACCTGTACCCCGAATATAATGAATGGCTACTCAACATATAATCTGATGCAATTTCCCACCTGCGTGTAAGGTGTTTATTTCTGAATTTTTCCTTTTGGTGCTTGTACATACCAGGAAATGTTACTGAATGGTTGTTTTTGGGAAAAAATATGTCTGTGCAAATGTGTGTATTTCGATATATATGTATGACGTCCATTCACTTTGTGGTAATCTAGAGCAATCCACTGGCAGCTGATTTTGTAGTTGGAAATCCTGTTCTTTACCTTCAAAGCACTGAACGACTTAGTAACCTTTGGTTCAGTAATAGAAATGGAGTGTCTGAATAGTTGTTGCCAGCTGTTTCAATTTTAGCTTTGATTTTTGCATTCTGGTATAGAAATTAGATGTAAATGTGTGTAATTATGTAAAACTATAAAACACATTTGAACTAGAAAGCTTCCATAAAAAGCAGCTAGAACCTCTGAATTGGTAGATATACATTGAAATATAAAGTTCTTTGCTAGCAGCAACTTCTTCAGTAGTTACAGATATCTGTGAAATTATTCAGATGACTTTTACCTATGCAGAGATTGTGCATGTTTGGAAACTAGTTTACAATGTAAATCAAGATAAGAAGTACACAGGGCTGCTGGTGGTATCTTCCTGAGGAATGCCACAGGGCTGCTGGTGGTATCTTCCTGAGGAATGCCATGAACAAAGTTGGTTGTATAACTAATGAGGACGAGTCTAGCAGTATATATTTTTTTTACTTTCCATCCTAAAGTTATAATTAGTGTTTAAAATTTGCTTATGGAGACCTCACTCAGTGTTTGCTATTTATTATTGTTGAAACGCTAAGTCATATTCACTTTTCCCGAGTAAAATGTATGGCATGTATGGAAATGAGTATATTTTCTGGTTGGCTTACTGTGTGATCGAGACTGTGAGGGAGACAGAAAAAGTATGCATTTTTTAACTCCTTTACCAGAGTAATACTACAGTAGGCTACTTGTGATTTTTATTAGGTATTAAAAAATAATTTAAAAGGAATCCATAGGATGGAACCAGGACCTTCAGGAGTCAGTGCAGACTTCATATCTGTTATTATTGTTCTTGAGGACAATTTTTTACAGAAATATTGGGACGTAACTCCATCATTGGATGTTATGCTTGATTACTTGGACATGATTTATGCAACAGTTCTGCAGAGGGACCACTATGACACCGACAGAATATGAGAATGTGAACTGTCTTTATTTTCTAAAGTGTAACATACCACTTTATTTCCAAACTTAACAGTTTTAGGAGGGAGGACTGAGCTCAATGAGGTATAGTTGAAAGGTATGGAAGGAGATATTGAAATGTTTACAGTTTGCTTGCTGAACTGTGACTGTGCTGAACTGTGACTGCTTTGTATTGTCACAGACATTCACATTTCTAACCAAATTCCATACCATGAACTGCTGGTTTATTTGCTTTCTATAGCATCTCTCATAAGCTTTATCTATCAAAGAGCATAGAAGTGTATAGAGAAAAACATAACTTGTCTTTCTAGAATCCAACCCTGTAACAGAACCTCGACTTCCTCTATGCATTTTGGAGAGATGGCCTTGACCCTGACTTGAATAGATTTATTGTGATTATAACAAAAGGTAATAGTCTTGGACACCCATTTGAAAATCATCTGTTTTGAAACACTGTCCATTCCTACCATCACAAGAAATAAACAATTGCTCCAGATATTCTGAAAGATTTAGTTTTGCCTAGAAGTTACCCATGTTATTACTTGCTGACTACTACCTGCATGGAGCTATGTTATGTTTTGGGAATTTTTCTGGCCTTTGTTAGTAATGTATGTGACTTATGTGGGAGGAAGGGCTAAGTGTTATACTATTTTACTGAATTACTCTATTACATAACAGCTGCACAAGGAGATATAATGAGTACCTACTCAACAGGTTATGTGCAGCAATTATCACCTGTGTCTGAGCATGCATACCTTTGCAGTAATGAAAGGCAAGCCATTATCACCTTAGCAATAAGTCAGTTACAATATAGCACTGAGTCATTATCACTTTTCAGGCAAAACTATCAGCAGCCAGCACAGCTATGGGATACTTCAGATAACCAACATCTGGAGCCCCATGCCTGTCCTTGGCATATTAGTGGAGCAGCGGTCCTTACCCTGCTTTTTCTCTTTACATGTGCCCTTTCTGTGCCCCCTTGTCAGTGTCCACCCATGCTTTATTTCAGATAAGGTAAGACTATCTTCTGTCTTCGGCATCACCGCGGAAGATGTTCACCTGTTCAGAACGGAGGGCATTCACCTAACTGAGGAGGGCATTGCGTTCTTGACCAACCTCCACAATGGCGTGAGGAAAGCCATGCAAGATTGCTAACATGCAGCTTGTGAGAAGAATGGAAAACACCCATGACCAAGTCAGACCAATATAGTAAGTAAAACACTATTATGAAATGTGTTGTGTAAAATTCATTTCTCTGAGCTTGGCAAACGACTCTTATGGAAGTTATGATTTTTTTCATCTTTCGGTAAATGACTTTCCATGGGAGCATCTGAATGTGCCAAATAATATCTCATTTTGAAGACAGCATTGCTGGTTCTAACATGGTAAAATAATTGTGCCTGTATGTTTGACACATGTGCAGATATCAGTTTGTTTCGGACTTAGGTTATGGAAATTATGATTTTTTTCATATTTTGCTAAATAACTTTGCGAGGGAGCATCTGAATGTGCAAAGTAATATCTCATTTTGAAGACAGTATTGCTGGTTCCAACATGGTAAAATAATTGTGCCTGCATGTTTGACACATGTGCAGATATCAAAGTTTGTTTGGTACTTATGGTTATGGAAATTATGATTTTTTTTCATCTTTCGGTAAATAACTTTGCATGGGAGCATCTGAATGTGCCAAGTAATATCTCATTTTGAAGACAGTATTGCTGGTTCTAACATGGTAAAATAATTGTGCCTGTATGTTTGACACATGTGCAGATATCAGTTTGTTTCGGACTTAGGTTATGGAAATTATGATTTTATTTCATATTTTGGTAAATAACTTTGCAAGGGAGCATCTGAATGTGCTAAGTAATACCTCAGTTTGAAGACAGCACTGATAGTTATAACATGGTAAAAGAATGGTGCCTGTATGTTGTACTCATGTGCAGATATCAAACTTTGTTTCGGACTTAGGTTATGGAAATTATGATTTTTTTTTCATATTTTGGTAAATAACTTTGCAAGGGAGCATCTGAATGTGCTAAGTAATATCTCATTTTGAAAAGATTATTTACAGTTCTAACATGGTAAAAGAACTGAGCCTGTATGTTGTACTCATGTGCAGATATCAAAGTTTGTTTCGGACTTAGGTTATGGAAATTATGATTTTTTTTCATATTTTGGTAAATAACTTTGCAAGGGAGCATCTGAATGTGCTAAGTAATATCTCATTTTGAAAAGATTATGTATAGTTCTAAGATGGTAAAAGAATGGTGCCTGTATGTTGTACTCATAGGCAGATATCAAAGTTTGTTTGGAATTAGGTTATGGAAATTATGATTTTGTTTCATATTTTGGTAAATAACTTTGCAAGGGTGCATGTCCGTGTGCCAAGTAATACCTTATTTTGAAGACAGAGTTACTCCTTACAACATGGCAAAAGAACTATGTCTGTGCACTCTACACATGTACAAATATCACAGTTTGTTTAGTCTTGTACGATTATGAAAATTGTACATTTACAATACTTTTCATTATTATGCCCATATCTTTGCAAAGGAGCATGGTGATCACGCAAATGATGCATCATTTTGAAGCTGACATTCAGATGCACAACTTCTACACTGATATGTAGGCTCTGTCTGTTACAGGTGATGAGATATTATGCTTTGTTTATTAATCAAATATGAAAAATAATATATTAATCATGTTTATGTGAATATCTACAGAAAGGAATATCACACAATAATGGTTAAGGTATCATTTTAATGCTGACATTCATATTAGCAAATTACATTCAAATTGTATGGGTCTGCATGGGACATTGACCAAGATATTGTGCTTTGTTTTTCCAAAAAGGTAAAAAATATGCACAATATCAGCATTCCTTGCCAAATATTTAATAATGACTTTGATATACACTGTCAACATTTACACTGTTGAAAAGGTCAGTGTCTGCTGAACAACTTTCGCGTTTACATTTTTAGTCTAGCTCTTACAGTTAAAGAGTTATGAACATTTGTTTTCTGTATGGATTTACAAATGGATTTTCTGAAAATGAGCTCAGGCTGCACTGTTATTCCTATGGTGGAATTAAGCAGGCATCCTTTCCTGACCTGCTCCGGAGTGAAGGAGTTAAGTACTAAAAACTGTTTTCCTCTAGACAAGTGAGGAAAGTTGAGTGCTGTAGTAATTTGTAGCTTATTTAGTGCTTATGAGTTCTGAACAAGTGCTGAGCTCAAAGAAACAGATTTGAGTGCTAAAACTAAAAAGCTGGCTAGTTGTAAGGAAAAATTTGAAGAGCAGACTTTATAGGTTCATAGGTTCATACTAGGCTATCTGCCCTAGGGCATTTATAAGCCTAGCCAGAGTGTGTTTGGCTTTCGCCACCCATTTTAAATTAATTTTGCTATGCCCTTTTTCGAGGTTAGTATACTGTGCCTCTGTCTAACAGTGACACAGAAGTGATACCTGGGGTAAACCTACGATCTCCCATCCACTCATCAAGATTACTCTTGAAGAGAGTCAATGAGGGACTCTGCCTAACCTGGACTGGGATTTTATTCCAGAGTGAAGGGAGCCTCTGGGTTATGAATCTGTCTCTCCAGCATGTCCTATTTATTTCAGTGCTGAGGTTCAAGTCTCTCGAGTGCGTAGCTCGATGGGATTTGGATTTTCTGAGGTGCAGCATGTCCATTAATTCCGGGTTGGACATGGCTTTATACATCAGGCACAGATCGCCTCTGAGCAGGCAGTATGTCACTGAGTAGAGCTGGAGTTTCTTTAACCGGGCAGCATATGGCACCTGTTTGAGCCCTTTGATCCTCTTGGTGAGGTACTTTTGGGGTCTTTCCAGTTGCTGCAGGTGTCTGGTAAGGTACATCCCAAAAGGGGCATTGTACTCAATTATGGCCCTGATGAGAGATGAGTAAAGAGGCACAATGTCCTCCCCTGATCTAGATGTGAATCCCTTCATAATTAGGTGGGCTATATAAAATGTTTTTCTAACCACTTTGGCCATGTGGTTGTCAAATGAGAGATTGCTATCAACTTGGGTCCCCAGGTCCCTAATTACTTCTTCTGTACTTAATGGATTACCACCTATGTAGTAATTTGTGGGCACTTTGTTTTTGCCAAAGGGGATGACTATACACTTTTTGGTGTTTAGCTTGAGGCCATGGCTCTGGCACCAGTTGTCTGTTTCTATGAGGCCCTTTTGGAGGATGCTTGTGTCGGCTGGAGAGTCGATTATGGCTCCCAGTTTGCAGTCATCTGCGAACTTGGTCAGCCACAGTCCTTCTGTGTTTGCCTGTACCTCCGAGAAATATATACCGAACAAAAGAGGTCCCAGGACTGAGCCTTGTGGGACGCCACTTGTAACTGGTTTGGAGTCTGACATGGCTCCAGCAATTCTAACCATGTGGGTTCTGTCCTTGAGCCAGTTTGCAACCCATCTAGTGACATAGGGGTTTATATTTAAGCTGGTGAGCTTATCTATAATGCCTGAGTGGGGTATTGTATCGAAGGCTTTTGCGAGGTCCAGGTAGGCTGTGTGGACCACCTTCCCCTCGTCAATGGCCTTGGTGACTGTTTCAAAGAAATCGACCAGGTTTAAGAGGCAGGATCTGCCCTTAACAAAGCCGAACTGGGTAGGATCCAGTGTCTGTAGGTCCCCAATATCTTTATTTATGAGGTCCATGATGATCCTTTCCATAGCTTTGCAGACCAAGCTAGTCAGGCTTATGGGCCGATAGTTTTCAGGATCCGTTGAGGCACCACCTTTGTGGAGAGGGACCACTGTTGCTATACGCCACTCTTTGGGTACATATCCTGTAGTAAGGCTGAGATTGAACAGTAGTTTTATGTTTGGGTTTAGCTCTTCTTGGAGTTCATGTAGGACGCAGCCCGGGACACCATCTGGTCCCATTGATGCTGTGTTTTTTGCTTTGGAGAGGGCGGCTCTTACCTGAGCATCTGAGATGTCAGGGGGGCAGCACTCTGCTGGGATAGATATTCGCCCTTTTGGTGGGGAGGGGGGGGAGAAGTTTGCGCTGAACTTGTCAGCTAGGATGTTGGCAATGTCTGTGGGTTTGGTGTATTTTTTGTCATTTTGGATTAATTCTGAGCATATCTGGAATTCCCACCCAGGTTCCTAACATAACTAAAGAAAGCCTTGTGATTATCCTTAGTGTCCTGTGCAATTTTTCTCTCGAAGCTGGCCTTAGACGATTTTATGAGTGCCAGTAGTTTTTTGCTAATACTGATCAGAGATGCGTTCCCTTTTTGGGATTTTGCTCTATCATGTAGTAGCTTCCTCCTTCTATTGTATAGTTTGTTTATGGCTGGGGTCCACCAGACAGGACATCTGCCTTTGGAGGATTGGGTCTTGGTTTTATTTGGGATTGCATGATCCATGCATTCCTGAAGGTGTTCATAGAATGCATTTATAAAGGATTCTGCTGTCTGGGCTGTATTTTTCACAGGCCCGGGGGCTTTGAAGGATTCCACCTCGGTTTTGAGGAGTGTGAAATTTGCTTTAGAGAAGTTTTCCACTGTGGTTTTCTGGGCAGGGGGTGGGGTCGGGATGTGAATATCCAGTGAGATTAGTTTATGGTCTGATCTTACCAGTGAGGGATACACTTCTGGTCTGGAGCATAGAGTCCCCATGTTGGTGATGATCAGGTCCAGTGTGTTTTCCCCTCTTGTGGGAGTGGTAAAAAGTTGTTCCATAGCATTTGCGTTTATAAATTCTAGGAACCTTTGGGCTAGGGTGTTGGAACTAGAGTAATGCTCCCAGTCTATGTTTGGGTAGTTGAAGTCGCCCAATATAATGGTGTTTGGAGAGACCTTCATATTTTCCAGTGTTCTCAGAAAGGCTGAGTGGGGTTCCTGGGTTTGGGAGGGTGGTCTGTAGCAGGCTATAAACTGGAAGGCAGTTTTACCCACTGTTAGTTGCACATGGATAGTCTCTGATGCTTTGTGCTGTGCCACCAACCTGGAGGTGTGGGTATCTTTGACGAATATTGATACTCCCCCTCCTTTTGTGGTTCGGCCCAAGTTTTGGAGCCGAAAAGCATGGTATGAGGTATAACCTGGTAGTGCTGGGGTGCTCTTGGGAGCCTTGAACCAGGTTTCTGTTACTGCACAGATATTGATGTTCTCCATGCTAAGGAAAGTTTTGAGTGCGTGCATCTTGAGGTTTAGACTTCTGGCGTTGACTAGCATTACTCTTAGTTTCTTATCCCTTGTGATACCTATGGAGGTGGGTTTGCCTTTTGAGCCTTGCCTAAAAAAGGCACTATGGGGGTAGCAAGAGCCTTTGCCATTATCCGAAAGCCCAGGGGTGACAGGTGCAAGCCGTCCCTAGCAAAGCATCGTGGCTTGTCGAGCATGTCATCCCAGGCTGATAGGCATTGGATTATGGCACCAGTTTTCCTTATTTTTATATAATCATGAAAATTCATAGACTTATGAATCATGATTGTCTTTAATTCTGAATAGGAAGGGTGCAACAACATGTATTTTTTAGTTATTATTGGTCTTTGCCCTACAACTCACTTTATTAACATATCTGAACTCAGCAGTAATATAACTTATCTATTTTCATTTCCATCCTATTAAACAGTATAGAAATTAAAACAAACATTATTTTAATTTTTCTCAAACCATCATTAATACAACCATATAAAATATTTATTTACAACTAGCTGTACATGGCCATGCATTGCTGTGGCTCAGTCTGGTTAAATGGAAAAGAAAGAAAAGAGAATGCGCACGTTTCTAATATGTTTAATGTCACAATGCTTGTGGGTATACAATATTTTTTGTTGTTCCATTGTCTGTGCAGATATAGAGATTGCCGACTCTAGAACACACAACATATAATTATCCATGTGAGAAGCAATCCGTGTGTAGATCTAAACTGCACAATTCTAAAGATTGGTCCTGAGCTTTGTTGATGGTGATTGCAAACGCCAATCGAATTGGGAATTGCAATCTCTTAAATTGAAATGGCATATCTACTGGCATCATAGGAATGAGAGGAATGAGGACATCTTCATCTTTGAAAGGTCCTGTCAAGATTGTTGCTTCTATGACATTGCTCATTAATTTTTTTACTGCAAGCCGCATGCTGTTGCAAAGCTTTGGCTGGTTGATATTTTGCAACATGATAATTGGCACGCCGATTTTCAATTGCAGTATGTGCGGTGGCATCCCTGGCAGATCGAGTGAATTCAAAAATTCTGTTGGATAATTAACCGCTTCATCTGCTTCCACAACAGTGTCACGGACTTGTATGTGACTGCCTCACTTTGAATGTTAGACTGAATAATATTGTTAAGTTCATAGACATCTTTGTTCTTGGCCGCAAGAATAGCTCGTTCAGTCAGCCAATCGTGATTCTTATAATTGGTTTGAATATTGGGAAATACTTTTCAACCAATTCTTCTTTTGACGTCACTAAATTGCAGAAGTTATGAGGCAATGAAATTAGTCCTGAGGTCAGATCAACCGGCACCTTTCCGTTCCCAATTTCCAACAATTGATGTGAGAATATCTCAGCTGATCGATCGTTTTGCTGCTGGACCCGCATATTTGTAGTTAATTCTAACATCTTTACATGTTGCCACAAAGTAGAGTATTTCAGGCAAGCATTTATTTCATCTGCTGGTGTTGATCGAGGAGAACGAAGCAGATCTGAAGCTGCAGAACGCGATCGCTGTGCTCGCAACCGTGCGTCCTCAAGTCCGGCTGCACATCGCTCTGCTGCTTCCTCGGCAAATATTTGAGCCATTCTTTGCCTGTTTTGCTCATTTGCTGATGCCCGTTCTTCCTCAGTTTGATTTGCAATTACTCATCGCACTGCTTTCGCTCCGCGAGTACGACGACCTAAGTTTGATTTTCTGTGAGGCATTATTTGGATGAACTAAAGCAGATCGATTGCACTGAAAAAGAAGTAAGAAAGTTATAACAAAAACATACAAAATTGCATATTTGTATACAAATATATAGAATCCATAGTAGGTATATAAAAACATGTGCGTATTCGAATACAACATGTGACATATATATAATAGTAGGTATATAAAAACATGCGCGTATTTGGATGCAACATTGTGTGAAAATTTCAAAGCAATCGGTGAAGAACTTTTGGAGATTTAAGATTTTGAACAAATGAACATTTACATTTTTATTTATATAGATATATAGCTAGATAGATATAGATATAGATAGAGATACATATAGATTTAAATGTATATCTTTATATAGGCAGCTAGATATATGGCTATAGGGCACTGAAGCAAATATCAGATCCCCAGACACCCAGTAAATCAAGTCACCAATATCGACGTGTTCTATGCATACACCAGGGATTATCCTGGAGTGGACTAAACCAAATGCAAGTGTTTTTGTAGGGGTCAAGCCTCTCTGTACCCCCAATGTTGGCAGCTGGTATATATATATATATATATATATATACATACATTTCCATCTTACTATCTCACTATCACTCACTCTTTACATATAACATACTCATAAACACACACACGCACACACACTCAAAAGGTAGTTGGCTTTAAAAATTAAAAACATACAAGTAGTCTGTATATGTATATATCTGTGTATCTTTCTAAGCATGTTTAAATGTCTATATATAAATATTTGTATTTTATACATACATATATACACACACACACATATATATATATATATATATATATATATATATAAATATACATATATATATATATATATATATATATATATATATATATATAATATAATATAAATATTTGTATTACAGATATAAAATACATGTGTATATGTATAGACATAGATACTGATTTATATTTCTAGCTCACTGACCCTCTTTATTTATATATATATATATATATATATATATATATATATATATATATATATATATATATATATTAGTTGTACCCGGCCACGCGTTGCTGTGGCTCAGTCTGGTTAAATGGAAAAGAAAGAAAAGAGAAAGCGCACGTTTCTAATATGTTTAGTTTCACAATGCTTGTGGATTTACAATATTTTTTGTTGTTCCATTGTCTGTGCAGATATAGAGATTGTCTGGTTTGCCGACTCTAGAACACGCAACATATAATTGTCCATGTGAGAAGCAATCCGTGTGTAGATCCAAAAAGCACAATTCTAAAGATTGGCCCTGAGCTTTGTTGATGGTGATTGCAAACGTCAATCGAATTGGGAACTGCAATCTCTTAAAATGAAATGGCATATCCGTTGGAATCATAGGAATGAGAGGAATGAGGACATCTTCACCATTGAAAGGTCCTGTCAAGATTGTTGCTTTTATGACGTTGCTCATTAATTTTTTTACTGCAAGCCGCATGCCGTTGCAAAGCTTTGGCTGGTTGATATTTTGCAACATGATAATTGGCACGCCAATTTTCAATTGCAGTACGTGCGGTGACATCCCTGGCAGATCGAGTGAATTCAAAAATTCTGTTGGATAATTAACCGCTTCATCTGCTTCCACAACAGTGTAGACCAGGGGTGGGCAAACTTTTTGATTCGTGGGCCACATTGAGTTCTAACATTTGACAAAGGGGCCGGAACAGGAGCAGATAGATGGCATGCTTTGAAAACATCACCTCATTGGGGGAAAAATACACATCTTGGGATATGGAGAAAACATGTGCTTTAATTTCCAATGAAAATGAAGAAAAGCATTACAATAAAATCTCTGACTTCGAAATGAGTCTTTAAACACTGAAAATCAAATAAATTACCATTTTATTTTAAAGCACTGAAAGTTCTGTTATCCTTCAGGATATCACCATCACTCTCCTCCTGACTGTCTTTTTTTTCAAAAACGGTAGGAGATGCAGATGTACTTGTCTAGTTCCTTTTATTCAATTTGTTTCCCCGGTGCCAAAAGTCAACAATGACCAGTGCAAGGACGAAACAGTTGCAGCAAGTCAGTCTGTGAAGCGTTATATTTGATCTGCGTGCACTGTTTATTTTAACAACGTGCGTATCACGGAGACACACACATTTTAATGGGAGCAGTGTTGTTGGTCTCCTTTTTTAGCCAGTCCATCAAAGTCTGGAGTTAGTTTTGTTGTGGCGATTCTCAGGATGGATCTGAGGTGTAGGTCTGTTAACTTGGATCTCTGGCTGGCTTTGTTGATGTTCATGACGCTGAAGGTCTGTTCACACACGAAGGTAGAGCCGAACAAAGCCAACATCATCTGCGCTTTTTGCCTTAGATTTGGAAACGCGGCATCATTGAGTGAAGCATAGAAGTCATTTAGTTTCAGAGAGCTGAACTTCTCTTTTAAGGCAGGGTCGGACTGAAGGTCGATCAGTTCGAGCTGAAGCTCCTCTGGAGCTGTTTCGGTCTTGTGACAGAGGAAAGGCCACCAATTGAAGTGACTTGTCAATTTTGTCGAAATCCAAAAACCGACGGCAGAATTCTCCATGCAGTGCATCCAGTGACTCACTGTATTTCTTTACTTTTGCTCTGGCCTCTTTCAGCGTGGCTAGTCTAGGAAAATGAGTGAATGACTTGTTCAAAATCTGCCTGGAGAATAAAGCCAGCTTGGATTTGAAGGCTTTCACATTTGTGTACATGTCATGCACAAACTGCTCCTTCCCCTGCAGTTTCACGTTGAGCTCATTCAAGTGTGAAAATACGTCCGTAGCAAACGCAAAGTCACACATCCAGCTCTTGTTGCTCAGCTCAGGAAATTCATCAGTCTTCCCCTGCAGCTCCAAAAACACGCCAATCTCCTCTTTGAGCTCCCACACTCATTGAAACACTTTGCCCAAACTCAACCAGCGGACACGGGAGTGATAAAGCAGGTCCTGGTGATCCGCATCAGTTTCCTCCAGGAACGCAATGAACTGACGGTGCTGAAGTCCCCATGTGCGTATGAAGTTGACAAGTTTCACCACAGGATTCACAACATGATTCAGCTGTAACACCGATTTACATAGAGATTCCTGGTGGAAGATGCAGTGGAGGAAAATGACATCCGGGTCAGGGTTTTCATCTTTCACTTTATTCTGGATTCTCCTCAGCAGGCCAACGTTTTTTCCCATTAAATTCGGAGATCCATCTGTGGTGACGTTAACAAGCTTACTCCAGGGAAGCTTCATGTTTTTGATAGCAGCAGACACCCGTTCAAACAAGTCCTCTCCCCGTGTTTGTCCTTTCAGAGACTCCATTGTCAAAAACTCCTCCGTTATTTCAAAAGTTTCGTTGATTCCTCGGATAAAAATGAGGAGCTGAGCAGTGTCTTTGACATCGTTGCTTTCATCCAGTGCTAAAGAATAAAAAGTGAATGACTTCGCCTTTTTGTTTAATCTGCTGGTGATATCTTCATCTATTAGTTCCACACGGCAAGTCACTGTCCGCCGTGATAAACTGATTTTCTCAAATTTGTCTTTGGTCTCCGGGCACAAAATACCTGCTGTCTCTACCATACATTCTTTTAAAAACTCGCCCTCAGACAGTGGTTTGCTGGCCTTTGCTATTTTGAATGAAAGCATAAAACTGGCCTTGGTACTTGACTCTTGAATGGCAGTTTGACGGTGAAAAAAACTTTGCTGAGCCTTCAAATTAGCTGCCACCTTCTCAGCAGCAGCTTCCCGTTCTTTTGTTGAGAGCTTGCTAGCATAATTAGCATGCTTTGTGGCAAAGTGACGGCTAATATTATACTCTTTTTAAAAACCGCCACAGTTTCTTGGCATATCAGGCAAACAGCAGATGATCGGTGTTCAGTGAAAAAATATTTAGTTGTCCACTCCTTATTGAACACTCGACATTCTCTGTCCACTTTCCTTTTCTTGGGCCCGCTCATCTTCATAGAGGGGCGGTGGGTCAAAGGGTAAAGTGCAAACGTGGAGTAATAGGCCTACGCTTCACCTCAACAAAGCCAATATATCTAGAGTCCGCCATCTAGTGAGGAAACATCAGAATTGCAGGGGAAATAAAACATTAACAAGGTTAATTTATTACATTTTTTCAAGTTTGGAGGGCCAAATCAAAACGTTTAACGGGCCGCATGTGGCCCCCGGGCCATAGTTTGCCCATGCCTGGTGTAGACGGACTTGTATGTGACTGCCTCGCTTTGAATGTTAGACTGAATAATATTGTTAAGTTCGTAAACGTCTTTGTTCTTGGCCGCAAGAATAGCTTATTCAGTCAGCTAATCATGATTCTTATAATTGGTTTGAATATTGGGAAATACTTTTTCAACCAATTCTTCTTTTGACGTCACTAAATTGCAGAAGTTATGAGGCAATGAAATTCGTCCTGAAGTCAGATCAACCAGCACCTTTCCGTTCCCAATTTCCAGCAATTGATGTGAGAATATCTCAGATGATCAATCGTTTTGCAGCTGGACACGCATATTTGTAGTTAATTTTAATGACTTTACATGTCGCCACAAAATAGAGTATTTCAGGCAAGCATTTATTTCATCCGCTGGTGTCGATCGAGGATAAAGAAGCAGATCTGAAGCTGCAGAACGCGATTGCCATGCTCGCAGCTGTGCATCCTCAAGTCCAGCTGCACGTCACTCTGGTGCTTCCACAGCACGTATTTGAGCCATTCTTTGTCTGTTTTGCTCGTTCGGTGATGCCCGTTCTTCCTCAGTTTGATTTGCAATTACTCGCCACACTGCTTCCGCTCCGCGAGTACGACGACCTAAGTTTGAACTTCTGCGAGGCATTATTTGGATGAACTAAAGCAGATCGATTGCACTGAAAAAGAAGTAAGAAAGTTATAACAAAAACTTATAAAATTGCATATTTGTATACAAATATATAGAATCCATAGTAGGTATATAAAACACGCGTGTATTCGAATGCAACGTGTGACATCTATATAATAGTAGGTATATAAAAACATGCGCGTATTCGAATGCAACATTGTGTGAAAATTTCAAAGCAATCGGTGAAGAACCTTCGGAGATTTAAGGTTTTGAACAAACGAATATTTACATTTTTATTTATATAGATAAAGCAACCAAACAGTCCTAAACAAAATTCATACAATTTAACATGATCCATATCCCTGAGAAAACAGAAGCTAGGCCCTGCAAGAGATCATTACCTATCTTTTCTACATGTAACTTTCTCTAATTTAACTTTGCTTTCCTTTTTCATAGACGTATTGTCACCATGGCAGACATTCTGCAATAATTCCTTACTCTGCTGCTTCACGCATGTTTCCTCTTCACTCTCTGCCAGATTTGTTACTAGTCTTACCAATATCTTGTATTATTAGGAACTCCTGTACTCATGTGACTTCCACCTCCATGCTATTGATATTTTTGGATAGAAATATAATTATCCCCAGCAAATATTGGCTGATTTTCTCTAAACACTGCACTTTGCTTAATAAATATATCCCCTTGGTTAACAGAACTAGGGCATTAACACTTCTTTCACTAATTCCTGTAACTGGTCCCTAAAATCCCCTTGTTTCTCACATCTCTAAGAGGTATGGAGCCAGTCTTCCAGTTGGTTCTTTTCACACTTTCAACAACAAAATGATTTTCTTACTACTATTCTTCCCACACACCTGGGAGCATATTTACTTAGCGGTTAGGTGTGTAAAAATATCTAAATATATATTTTATGTGGATATTTTAAACTTTTATTATTTTGTTGTGTTATCAGATCATTTCTCCTCTTCCATCTTATTGGTGTTATTGTTATTCCTAGAGTGTTCTCATGGTTCCTCCATCCTTCTTACTGTGTCTTAAACATTATTAATACTCTGTATGCACTTGGTAAAATTCCCTTCATGTCTCCGCCCCCTTCCCTAACCTTATTTATAGGGACACTGGTTTCCATTTCTCTAGCATTCCCTTAATGCCATACAGGACCTTACCATATATCATTCTTATAGAAAGCTCTACTGTCTGTTTTAGTCAAAATATTTAATATTACCTCACATCCAAATTACAGAATGATCTTCCTTCAGTTGCCTTGCTATCCATATGTTTTCCACTTGGCCTCTTGACTTTTTAAGTTTCAGTTTATAGCCTGGCCTCTTGACTTTTTAAGTTTCAGTTTATAGCCTGGCCTCTTGACTTTTAAGTTTCAGTTTATAGCCTGACCCCCCCATCCCCCATACAGCAGTGTCTTCCACAGTTTCAGCAAGTCTCTATTGGGCTTTGTCACCATAATCAAGATGTCATCTGCAAATAACATATTTTCCTTTATTCCAATTCTCAGACCTATCTCTCTATTTCTGAATTCCTTATTAGTTCTGCCAGATGTTCCAGATACAATGTAAATGTGGGAACACTGTCTAATTTCCCTTCACAGACAAACTTTTTCTGAGACACTTGGCTGTATTTTTACTTTAGCCGGTGAGCCCACAGAGAGAGAGAGAGATTATTAATTTTATAAACTTGCCTGGAAAAACTCACCTTTCCAATAATTTGAAGAAATAATCCTAAGAGAATCTGTCTAATGTCTTCTTGGCATCTAGGCTTAACATTTTTAGTAGTGAACCATTCCACTGGGCATCATATAGAATTATTAATGTTTTTAAAATATTATCATCTGTATTCTGTCCTCCCCAATCCATGTTGGTTACTGTGTAACAGCCTTGGTATCGTTTTGCCATCATTCCCATAAAAAAGCTTATAGTCACAATTAATGGGTTTGTAGGAGGACAGAAAACATTGCTAGTTTCTCTTCTGTAAAATCATAGCTATCATCATCCCTTTCCAAGATGTTTGGTGGTTCATCCACTTCTAAAATTCCATTCACTATTTGTTGCCTTTGGGCTATCAGCACGTCTCTCCCTTGTTTCCAAACTTCTATTGGAACATCATCAGAGACAGGGGATTAACCTGTCTGCATATTTTTCAGCACTGTTTTTATCTTGTCTCTAGTTACTGACCTAATTAAATTTACCATTTGCCCCTCTGATAGTTTTAGGAATTTAACCTTCTCTAGCAGTTGCTTAATCTCTGCCCTTTGAAACCCTGATTCCTTCACTTGAGCAAAGATATTTGTAGGACTTTTTTAATTCTTTAGCATCCCTTTTGAATCTGTAGTACAAATTCATCTCGATACTTCATTTATCTTAAATAATCTTCTCTCAATATTCTGTTGCCTCAGTCTAACTGCAAATGCCCACAAGACACAAAACCTCATCCAAAAATGCATTTGTCTTATCCTTGCATTATTTGCAGTAAGGCCTTTGTCAATTAACTCCTGTACTTTTCTTTTCAATCCCCACGGCATTCCTTTTGCTTCCTTGGTTTTATTTCTCTTTGCTATAGATAACCTGTCTCCACTTTCACCTGCTTAAATATAACTTTAGTATCTTTGTATTTCCCTTTCATGTAGTGGAATATCATTTCCACAATTTCTACTTTACAGCTATCCCAACTCCCCTTAGGGCTCCCCTTTAAGTTTTGGATCTGCTGATCTACCAGGCTTTGCACCCACTCATTTTCTTTCCTTGAAGCCAGTAAGCAATATGTAAACCATCAACGTCTGATAAACATATCCTCATTTTCCATTCCTAAATGAATCAGGAGGGGTACATTGTCTGAGAGCACTTGTGGACTGGCTCAATATGTTCTAGAGAGATGTTATTCCTGACCTTGTTCTCTGTTTACTGGAATAAAAGCTATAGCCAGGTCCACTCTTCACTCTCTCTCTTTCCTATAGCCACATATAATTTAGTCCCCTGATATTAGTGGCCTAGCTCTCACTCTAAGTACTAGAGGTCCCTCTATCAACATCCTTATTTCCCGTCAACATATTCTAATCCCCAATTATTTTTAGTACACCTCCTCAAAAATCATTATTCGTCCTATCACATTCTATAAAAATCCTAAAATTGCTTTAGGGGAAACATACACCACTACTATAGTCAGCTTCCTATTTACATACATCCCCTTAATCCCTGCAAAGCATTCTTTCTCATCTTCCAGTTGCCCATTTACAAGAAACCTAAGTCTCAAGGTGGCTAGTAAAACCACCCCTCTCCTTCTACTGCTAAGGAAGAATGTTGCTGCTAAGATTTTAAGTCCTGCATTCACTAGTTCAGCATGCTCTTCCTTCCCCAAAAGCTTTCTTGTAACACTTTCCCAATCACAAGTAAGCTTTTTTTAATAATATGAGTACCCCATCTCTTTTAACAGGTCGACCCAAAATGCTAAATTTGGAATTTCAAAACAGCAACCAATGCGAAAATTAATACATCGATATCAGTAGTTTGATGTATTTGACATAGCAGGAGGTGACGTCACTCACCTCCTGCTATGCACATTAATGTACAGTTACACTGTACAGTCAACGGTATGTTAATTCTACTATTTTGCAAGAGGGCTATGCCCCCCCCTGCACCCCCCACACCCCCTGCACATTAAATATACCAACTCCAAGATCGCACTACAGTGAGGAAATGGGCTAATTCTGTGATCTCCCTTCCCAATGTCTTACCCAAATACTTGAACTACACTACCCGTTTGCTGTAGTCTAGTCAATACATTTTGTTTCAACATTCTGCTGACTTGAAAACTGCCATTTGACCACATGCCAATCGACTGATGCAGTTTCAAGGTTTTCAGTGTAAACCCTTTTAACATGATTTGTCAGCCCACCAACATTCCATGAAATCAAATTCATGATCACCATTATGGTCTCTTTGTTATAGTAAGATCCTCTTTAGACCTTCCCACTTTCCTTACCCCTAACATTCATTCTGGTGTCTCGGCATGTATCTTAATGACTGCTAATAACTGTGTTATCCAAACTAATCCTGCCCATTACCTCACTCTCACTCCTCTCCCAGTTTAAATCTTAGGTCTCACACCTATGTCTCTAATGGACAGAGGCAGCCTGTAAATGTTTGACTAACCATGTTCTAGCTTACGTCTAACTATTAAAATATATCCCCTAAGAATAACCTCTAGGGCACCAAAAAACTTGCTAGACATTTCGGAAGCTTCACTTGGCTTGTAAGGACCCTTGTGTCATTAGCCTAGTATTTACCTATGAAGCTTACTTGAATTCTTTTGACATAGAGCTGACCTTTCTGAATGTTCTCTACATAACACCCTTAGCTTCCTAACTATATACAAAATAAACATTATCCTTTTCAAGTTCTGGGCTCCTAAAGATCCTTTGAAGAGATCACTTGCCATTTCTCTGCTAGTACTATAGTAGTTATGCTTCTCAGTTTAACAAGCAAATGCACTTATCCCATCCAATTGTGGTTGAAGAAGCTCTCCTTAACCGTCTCACTTATTCTGGAAACAACATCCTCATCTTTTTCTTCTTATACCAACAACTGTTGCTCGTGCTTTCATGTAAAACTATATTAGATAAATTTTGGAAATAGAGTACGGCTATTTCAGCCTCACTTATACACTTATCTTGTCAAGGAAACTAAATCCTAAGTAACTACCAACGACCATTTTATAACATTTTCAACATAAACCTGTTCTATTAAAACTATCATTAAGTTAAAGTAGCACATCTACTCAATATTTTTTCTTCTACTTCAACTTTATACATAGAAAAAAATGACACATTGCACGTTAACTGAAATTGTTATAGCATAGCATGTTTCAGCACACTAAGATATATCTATTTTTCAGTCTCCTAAAAGTCTGTTCACTTTATTCAGTATTGTATTTAAAAATACAATCATCATCTTATTTTGGCTGTTCCCGTTAGGGGTCGCCACAACAATCATCTGTTTCCATTTCTTCCTGTCCTCTGCATCATGCTCTTTCACACCAACCACCTGCATGTCCTCTCTCACCACATCCATAAACCTTATCTTAGGCCTTCCTCTTTTCCTCTTACCTGGCATCTCCATCCTTAGCATCCTTTTCCCAATATACCCAGCATCCCTCCTCAGCACATGTCCAAACCAACACAATCTCACCTCTCTTGCTTTGTCTCCAAACTGTCCAAGCTGAGATGACCCTCTAATATACTGATTCCTAATCCTGCCCATCCTAGTCACAATCAGTGCAAATCTTAACATCTTTAACTCTGCCACATCCAGCACTGACTCCTGCCTTTTCGTCAATGCCACCATCTCCAACCCATATAACATAGCTGGTCTCACTACCCTCTTGTAGACCATCCCTTTCACTCTTACTGGTACCCGTCTGTCACAAATCACTCCTGGCACTCTTCTCCACCCATTCCACCCTGCTTGTACTCTCTTCTTCACCTCTCATCCACACCCACCATTACTCTGAACTGTTGATCTCAAGTACTTGAACTCATCCACCTTTACCAACTCTACTCCCTGCATCCTCACCATTCCTCTACCCTCCCTCTCATTTACACACATATATTCTGTTTTAGCCCTGCTGACCTTCATTCCTCTCCTCTCTAAAGCATATCTCCACCTCTCCAGGGTCTCCTCAACCTGGTCCCTACTCTCACTACATATCACAATGTCATCTGCAAACATCATAGTCCACGGGGCCTCCTGTCTGATCTCATATGTCAACCTGTCCATCACCACTGCAAATAAGAAAGGGCTCAGAGCTGATCCTTGATGTAATCCCACCTTCACCTTAAACGTATCTGTCACTCCCACCGCAGTCCTCACCAATGTCACACTACCATTGTACATATCCTGTACCACTCTTACATACTTCTCTGCTACTCCTGACTTCCTCATACAATACCACAACTCCTCTCTAGGCACCCTTTCATATGCTTTCTCTAAGTCCACAAAGACACAATGCAACTCCATCTGACCATCTCTGTATTTCTCCAACAACACTCTCAGAGCAAATATTGCACCTGTAGTGCTCTTTTCTGGCATGAAACCATACTGCTGATCACTAATCATCACCTCCCTTCTTAACCTAGCTTCCACTACTCTTTCCCATAACTTCAAGCTGTGACTGATCAATTTTATCCCTCTGTAGTTACTGCAGCTCTGCACATCACCCTTATTCTTAAAGATAGGTACCAAAACACTTTCTCCACTCCTCAGGCATCCTCTGACTTTCAAAATTTCATTAAACAATCTGGTTAAAAATTCCACCGCCATTTCTCCTAAGCACCTCCATGCTTCCACTGGTATGTCATCTGGGCCAACAGCCTTTCCATTCTTCATCCTCTTCATAGCTGTCCTTACTTCCTCCTTGCTAATCTGTTTCACTTCCTGATTCACTATCCCCACATCATCCAACCTTCTATCTCTCTCTCTCATTCTCTTCATTCATCAGCCCTTCAAAGTACTCTTTCCATCTACTCAACACACTCTCCTCACTTGTGAGTATGTTTCCCTCACTGTCCTTTATCACCCTTAACTGCTGCACATGTTTCCCAGCTCTGTCCTTCTGTCTAGCCAATCGGTATAGGTCCTTTTCTCCCTCTTTAGTGTCCAATCTCTCATACAACTCTCCATATGCCTTATCCTTAGCCTTTGCCACCTCTCTCTCTCTCTTTACCATGTGCCTGATCTCCTTATACTCATGTCTACTTTCTTCATCTCTTTGACAATCCCACTTCTTCTTTGCCAGCCTCTTCCTCTGTATACTCTCCTGTACTTCCTCATTCCACCACCATGTCCCCTTGTCCTCCTTTCTCTGTCCAGATGTCACACCAAGCACCTTCCTAGCAGTCTCCCTTACTAGCTCTGCTGTAGTTACCCAGCTATTCGGTAACTCTTCATTGCCTCCCAGTGCCTGTCTTAACTCTTCCCTGAACTCCACCTCACAATCACCCTTTTTTAACTTCCACCATTTAATCCTTGGCACTGCTTTCACACTCCTCCTCCTCTTTTTGATCACCAACGTCATCCTACAGACCACCATTCTATGCTGCTTAACTACACTTTCCCCAGTCAACACTTTACAGTCTCCAATCTCCTTCAGACTGGTCCTCCTACATAGGATATAATCCACCTGTGTGCATCTTTCTCCACTCTTGTATGTCACTGTATGCTCCTCCCTCTTCTTAAAATACGTATTCACCACAGCCATATCCATCCTTTTTGCAAAATCCACAATCATCTGACCTTCTGCATTCCTCTCCATAACACTGTACCTACCCATCACTTCCTCATCCCCTCTGTTCACTTCACCAACATGCCCATTGAAGTCCGCTCCAATCACTGGTCTCTCACCCTTGGGTATACTCACCACCACTTCATCCAACTCACTTCAAAATTTTTCTTTCTCATCCAACGTACACCCAACTTGTGGAGCATATGCACTAACAACATTCATCATTACACCATCAATTTCAAGCTTCATAAACATCACTCTATCAGACACTCTCTTCACCTCCAAAACACTCTTGGCATACTGTTCCATTAGGATAACCCCTACCCCATTTCTCCTGCCATCCACACCATGATAGAACAATTTGAACCCGCCTCCTATACACCTGGCCTTACTTCCCTTCCATCTGGTCTCTTGCACGCACAATATATCAACCTTCCTTCTCTCCAGCATATCAACTAGCTCTCTCCCTATACCAGTCATACTGCCAACATTCAAAGTTCCTACCCTCAGTACTACATTCCTAACCTTCCTCCTCTCTTCCTGCCTTCAGGCATGCCTTCCCCCTCCTCTTCTCCTTTGGCCAACAGTAGCCCAATTTCCACCAGCACCCTGTTGGCTAACAGTACTGGTGGCATTCGTTGTTAACCCGGGCCTCAACTGATCCGGTATGGAAATATGAAATGTTCTCAGCATCAGTAATTTGGCAGAGATTTTATGCCAGATGCCCTTACTGGCTTGTGCATCCCCAGTGGCTGGGTTGTATTTAAAAATACAACACTTAATTTGTCACTATTCATACCTTCATTGTTGTTTTATTGTTGTAATGCTCCCTTCTGTGGTTTCTCAATAATCATTTCATAATTTACAATGATGTAGATGAGGCTTCAGACTGCGATGAAATCCTGCTCTCAAATGACTACTTGGCCAGTAATCTGGTATCTTACCTTGTACAATATTCTCTTCAACTTTACATTGTTACGAAAGTCCACTTTACCACTATCCTATTATGAAATGCTGGGGGTCTTAACTTTGTTAGTGTAAACATGCATTCTGATGTACCTTTGAATGATTTTTCATATAATTGTATTGCCTGTATTATGATTATAATATGTTGGTATACTGAATATTCATAGGTATCTTGTCAATGTTTTCTCACTATTGTATGTTGAAGCAGTCGTCTTTTTTTTCTTCTCATTTTTGTACATTCAAACAGTTTATCACATGTGGAAGTCTTCTCCCTGGGACTACTCTGAGAGGGTTTTTTCCCACCCAGATGGACTTTCTCAGTCAACAAAATCAATCAATCAATCAATAAATAAATAAAGTAAATTTGGGAAATCATGAATAGTATGGATTTTGCTAGGAAATAATGAATTTCTTTTGTTGCTGATTACTAAATTAAATATATATATTTTCTAAAGTGGTGACTGCATTACTTTCATTTTGTTGTTGCACTTACTGTTATCACTGTTTTGGTTAATGTCTTGAGTGACAGTTATGTGTATAGGTAAAGTGTTTTTGTTTGGCATGAAGGAGAGAAAGTTAGTGAATATTATGGATCTGTTTGAAAAAATAGCTACGTAAATAAAATTAAGAGTGAGCACTGTAATGATCCTGACAAAAACTGTGTCAAACATTGTTAACACACACACACACACACACACACACACACACACACACACACACACACACACACACACACACACACACACACACACAATTGCTATCGAGAAAAGGAATGAAATTTGATGCATTGTTTTAGTTATTCCATTTGTAATCTGAACTGTTTCATAATTTTGTTTCTGTTTTTTTTTATTTATTTATGAAAAATGTAGTATAAAACTATAGGACAGGGTATACAGTGCAGTTACAGGGAACAAAGACTTATTCTTGAAAGTATTTGTAGGATGGTAGAAAAAGGATGAAATCATAATATTGCTGGGAGTAGGTCTCAGAAATAGACTGTGATGTGCACACGGGAGTCTTGCATGAAGTATGTAACAGTATCGTGTTAAAGGTGTGTGTGTCATGAGTGTTTGTATAAGAAAACCAAGTTGGGGAACATTCTACAATATTGTGGACAGCTGAGAGGTAAGCACAGCTCAACTAACAGCATATCTTGGTTTATGCACCTGAAAACAATACATAAACGAGTAACTATTTCCACATAAACAAAACATACTGTTCGTACCATTTTTTAAAAAATGAACTGCAACAGGCATGTGGCTGCCAGCAGTGCAGAACACAGATACAGCTTATATCACCATTGTGCAAAGTTAACTGTAACTCCGGAAAAGTAGTAGCATAAAAAATAATAAAGTACCTAGTGCAATGTTGATAAGATTACAAAACTGAACGTGAATGCATTTGCAGTGTTTTTATCCTGTCACAGTTGAAGCTCAGGAAACAATAAGAACAAGTCTTTGAAAAAGCTTGCCATGCTTCAGTGTTTCTAACTATACTCTAGTACTGATAACCTAACATAGGGCTGCCACCTTTCTTTTTGGCCAAAACTGGACAAAAAACTACACCCGTTGCACTACCCGCAACCCCCCCTCTCTCTGCCCATTTCTCTGCCCACTCCACCCACTTTCCCAGCCATTTTATAACATCACCACATAAGTCATTGTGAGGTGGGATGCCTTCTTTTGTTTTTTTCCCCTTTTAGGAAGTTCCAGGTTTTCAACACATCATGTTAGCGATGCTTGTCAATTAAAAAGCTCTTCCAGGTCTGTAGTTTTACAAACTCCATCATTCTGTTTGTGCAGATAAACAGAATACTGGAGTTTGTATAGTGCTTTCTGGACTACTGGACTAACATTCTGATTTCCAGGTAGTCTGGAAAAATACCAGAAAGGTGGCAATGCTTTTCTAACATGACATCGTGTTAGAGGATGGAGTTTCAGAAAAATACATTTCAGAATTCCAGCAGAAGTACTTTCTTGGCAGTTACAGCAAGGAAATAAATAATTCCACCACACACACACACACACACACACACACACACACACACACACACACACACACACACACACACACACACACACACACACACACACACACACACACACACACATAACAGCTGCCACTATGATAAGTGATATAGGTTCATAGGTGGGTACTAGGCTATCTGCCCGAGGACATTTATAGGCCTAGCCAGAGTGTGTCAGCTTTCACCGACCCATTGATTAATTAACTGATCCTCTGTCAAGCACAGCCAATGAAGTGATCCTAGGGGTGTATTTTCTGTTACCCATCCACTTGTCAAGATTTCTCTTGAAGAGTGTTAGTGAGGGCTCTGCCTAATGTAGTTTGGAATTTTGTTCCAAAGCATGGGGAGTCTCTGTGACAGGAATCTATCCCTCCAGCTTGTTCTATTTATTGTTGTGGTGAGGTTTAGCTCACTAGAGTGTGTGGCTCGCAGTCACTTGGATTTCTTTAGGTGGAGCATGTCCATCAATTAAGTTGGACATGGCTTTGTAAGTCAGGCAGAGATCACCTCTGAGTAAGTGATATGCCACTGAGTAAAGCCGGAGTTTTTCCAGTCGGGCTGCATAGGACATATGTTTGAGGCCAGTAATCCTCTCGGTGAGGTACTTTTGTGGTCTCTCTAGCTGTTGGAAGTGTCTTGTGAGATACATCCCAAATGGGGCATTGTACTCTAGGATGGATCTAATGAGTGACAAGTAGAGGGGCACTATAACCTCTTTATTTCTAGATGTGAACCCTTTAGTAATTAGATGGGCCACATAGAAGGATTTCCTAACTACTTTGGCAATATGATTGTCAAATGGGAGATTACTATCTACCTGGGTCCCCAGATCTCTTATTACCTCTTCTGTATTAAGGGGGCTGCCACCTATGTGGTAATTCGTGGGTGTTTTGTTTTTCCCAAATGGGATGACTATGCATTTTTTGGCATTTAGCTTGAGGCCATGACTTTGACACCAGGTGTCCGTTTCAGTAAGGCCCTTTTGGAGGATGTCCGTGTCAGCCGGAGAGTCAATTATGGCTCCCAGTTTGCAGTCATCAGTGAACTTGGTTAGCCATAGTCCTCCTGTGTTTACCTGTACTTCTGAGAAGTATGTACTAAACAGTAAGGGTCCCAGGACCAAGCCTTGTGGGACACCACTTGTGACTGGTTTAGAGTTGGACCTGGAGCCCGCTATTCTTACCATGTGAGTACTGTCTGTAAGCCAGTTGGCAACCTATCTCGTGACGTAGGGGTTTATGTTCAGGCTGGTGAGTTTTTCTGTAATACCCGAGTGGAGAATGGTGTCGAAAGCCATGGCGAGGTCAAGGTAGGCTGTGTGAACAACCTTTCCCTCATCTATGGCCTTGGTGACTGTCTCGAAGAAGTCAACCAGGTTTAGTAGGCATGATCTGCCCTTAACAAAGCCAAACTGGGTTGGGTCAAGTGTTTGGAGGTTCCCAATGTCTTTGTTAATGAGTTCCATGATGATGCACTCCATAGCCTTGCAGACCAGGCTAATCAGACTTATGGGGAAATAGTTACCAGGGTCAGTTGTGTCTCCTCCTTTGTGGAGTGGAATAACAGTTGCTGTGCGCCATTCTATGGGCACATAGCCTGTGGAGAGACTAAGGCTGAACAGTGTGTTTAGGCGGGGGGGGGGGTTAGTTCATTCTGTAGTCCGTGCAAGACGCAGCCTGGGACATCATCTGGCCCCATTGATGCTGTGTTTTTGGCTTTTGAAAGGGCTATTTTCACCTGTGCGTCTGTGATTTCCAGGACACTACACTTTTCTGGTATTGTTGTGGGCTCTTTTGGGAGTGAGAAGGGGGGGGGAATTTGCACTGAATCTATCTGCCAGAATGTTGGCAATATCAGTAGGTTCAGTATATTTTGTGCTATTTTGCACTAGTTCAATGCGTATCTGTGAGTTGCCACTTAGATTCTTAACATAACTAAAGAAGGCTTTGTGGTTATCTTTTGAAGCCTTAGCTATTTTTCTTTTGAAGTTAGCCTTGGATGATTTTATGAGGGACCTTAGTTTCTTACTGATACTGATCAGGGATGTTTTTCCTTCTTGGGATTTGCTTTTTTTCTGAACTAGTTTCCTCCTTCTATTGTATAGCCTGTTTATGGCAGGGGTCCACCATACTGGTTTCCTTCTCTTAGAGGAGTGAGTCTTGGTTTTGCTAGGGATGGCATGATCCATGCATCCTTGTAGGTGCTCATAGAGTGCATTTATAAAGGTTTCTGCATCTTGGGCAGTGTTTTCCTTTAGTGTGGGGGCTGTGAAACTTACCGCTTCTGTCTTAAGTAAGGTGAAGTTTGCTTTAGAAAAGTTTTTTACTGTGGTTTCCTTAGTTGGGGGTGGTGGTGGGGTGTGGACATCCAGAGTGATTAGTTTATGGTCTGATCTAACCAGTGACAGGTTGACCTCCGGTGTGGAACACCTGTCGCCCATGTTTGTGATGACCAGGTCCAATATGTTTCCACCTCTGGTAGGGGAGTTTACCAGCTGATCCAGGGTGTTTGAGTTGATGAATTCCAGAAAGCGCTGGGCCTGGGAGTTTGTACTCGAGTAGTTTTCCCAGTTAATGGTAGGGTAATTGAAATTACCCAATATCAGGGTGCTCAGTAGGACCTTCATGTTTTCCAGTGTCTCCAGAAAGGTGGAGTAGTGGTCCTGGGTCATGGAGGGATGATCTGTAGCAGGCCACAATTTGCATTGGAGATTTGCCCAATGTTAGTTGCACATGGATGATCTCAGAGGTATCATGCTGCGCCACTAACCTGGAGGTGTAGGTATCCTTGATGAATATGGATACACCCCCTCCTTTTGTATTTCGGTCCGTGTTCTGTGGACGAAACATGTGGTATGAGTTGAAGCCTGGTAGTGCTGGGGTGCTCTCTGGAGCCTTGAACCAGGTTTCAGTTACTGCACAGATGTCGATGTTCTCCATACTGAGGAGTGCTTCAAGCGTGTGCATTTTGAGATTTAAACTCCTGGCGTTGAGTAGCATAACCCTTAGTTTTTTGTTAATTGTGCTGTTTACGGAGGTGGGTTTGACTTTTGAGCCTTGCTTAAAAAAGGCACTATGGGGGCAGCAAAAGCCTTGGCCAGTATTCAAAAGCCTAGGGGTGACAGGTGCAAGCCATCTCTTGTGAAGCAATGAGGCTTGTCGAGCATGTCGTCCCAGGCTAACAGACACTGGATCCCCTTTGAATGGCACCAGAAGTTTAGCCAAGTGTTGAAATTGATCATTTTTTTTCTTTATAGTGAGCTATCATTCTTGGTGAGGGCAGGATGCTACTCAGAATCAGGGTCATACCAGTCTGGGCTACATGATCAGAGAGCTCTTCCATGTTTCTTTTCATGTAGTCCAGGGAGGTACGTCTCAGGTCATTCACACCAACATGAACAATGACAGAGTCATATTTGTGCTTGTTCTGGAGTGACCTGAGTGCTTGTGTTATGTGGCGGATTCTGGTTCCCGACAGGCAGCTAACAGTAACCTTCTGCTTGTCCAGCCTAGTGAGTGGGATGTCAGTGTGCCTGACTATAGAGTCACCTATTACTAGTGTGTTAGGTATGTTATTTCACCTTAAGGGCTGTGATTGTGCGGCACACCGATTTTGTGTTTTATGTGTTGTCTGGTTTGTGACGGGAGGTGCAGGTTGTTTGGGTGTCTGCTTTGTAGGTCTCTGATGCTTTTGCAGGTTTTTATTTAGAGTCTCCGAGTATGATTTTGTGTATTTATGTGCATTTTTTGCAAGTGCTGGTTTAGTAGGTCTATGTGTGGCTGGAGGTGTGGTGCAAGTGTTAACCTTCTCCTTTTGACTGTCTGTTCCAGTCTTGGGTGGAGACAGCTTAGCCTCCAGTTTGGCTGCATAATTGCATCTCTCACATATGTTAGTGTTTTGTGGTAGGAGGAGAGGGTTGTCTGTGTACATGAGGCAGTTGTAACATTGCCTCAGGATACCCAGATTCACCAGCTGGACTGAAGAGTACACCTGAAATTGCCCTTTGGTCATGCCTGAATAGTAGGGTGAGCTGCTTAGTCGTTTGGTTGGTGAGGGGTGAATAAAGAGTCTTGCCCTGCTGGGCAATCAAGTGTCAGGGTATATTAGTGCTTGCTATTAGGTCTGAGCAAGTGTTGGGCTGTAGGATGCTATTTGAGTGCTTGGGTTGAGAGTTAGACTAGTTTCAAGGGAAAAACTGAAGAAGAGACTTAGTGGAGCTGGGAATAATTTAACACTAACTAACCGGCACTGCCTGGCACACAAAACCATGCAAACACAGTTTTTATAGCAGGGAAATAAAAGAGATAGAAATTAGCCCAAAATGGCCAATAAACTACTAATTTCTGATCTGGAACCACTCTTCCAGGGACAGATAGGCTGCTCAAAGCTCCTGTCTCTCACAGGTGAACAGAGAAACTTCCTTCTATCCAAGTAAGGTATGGGCAACTCAGAAACTTGTAACAAAGCCCTGAATTCAGCACTAGCCTGAAAAATGGACTATAACAGCTTAGAAAGGTGGGAAACAAGGAAGTTTTTTTTTTTAAAAGATAAGGCAAAAACAGTAAAAAATACACTTAAAACAGCTTTAAATGACTACAAACATTCAGAAAAGGCTTATCACACTTTAGTGTGTAGCCTACAACAGTTAAACAAATTATTTAAACAAAAAATGACTTTTTAAAAGTGCAGGCAGTCAAATAAGTCCAATATGTGAAAAAAACTAGCTTTTGAATCACAATAAATGCTGGAAAATCAGCGTTTAGGTGGAAAACAGTTAAGTACGGCAAGAAAGTACAGAAAACTGATACTTAATCACTCCAAAGTCTCTCTTCTAAGCTAGAAGGCTTGTAACAGTTTAAGGCTTTCTAGTGCTTCCCAGTAGGTTAGTTACAGGAAAGATGGGAAACAAGGGCAGATGTGGTCTTTTAAACCAGAAAGTTGAAAGAAATGGACAAACTGTCCAAATGGTTAATAAACTAAAATTTCTGGGCCAAGAACCACTCCTCTTGTGGTTGACAGGCTACCTAGTGCTTACCACTCCCACTAATAAGTTAGAAGACTTTCCTCCAACACAGAAAGGCTTGCTGGGCTCAGAAGCTTACCAACAGTCCTGGATACAGCAACTCTGTATCTGGACTAGGCTAGTTACAGGAAAGGTGGGAAACAAGCGCAAGTGTGGCTTTTAAACCAGAAAGTTGAAAGAGATGGAAAAAAAAACTGCTCAAACAGCCAATAGCTACAATTTCTGGGCCAGGGACCACTCCTCTTGTGGTAGATAGGCTACCTAATGCTTACCATTCCCACTGATAAGCTAGAAGGCTTCCTTCCAACACGGAAAGGCTTGGGGGCTCAGAAGATTACAAAGAGTCCTGAATACAGCAAATCTGTACCTGGACTAGACTAGTAACAGCAAAGGCAGGAAACAAGCGCAAACACAGGCTTATAAATCAGAAGGTTGAAAGAGATGGAAAAGCTTCCCAAACGTCCAATAAACTATAATTTCTGGGCCAGAAACCACTTCTCCTGTAATAGATAGGTTACCTAGTGCTTACCACTCCCACTGATAAGCTAGAAGGCTTCTCTCTAACACAGAAGGGCTTGAGGGGCTCAGAACCTTACCAACAGTCCAAGATACAGCAAATCTGTACCTGGACTACACTAGTTACAGGAAAGGCGGGGACCAAACGCAAACACAGGCTTTTAAACCAGAAAGTAGAAAGAGATGGAAAAACTGCCCAAAGGGCCAATGAACCACAATTTCTGGGCCAAAACCCACTCTTCCTGTGGTAGATAGGCTACCTAGTGCTTACCACTCCCACTGATAAGCTAGAAGGCTTCCCTCCAACACAGAAAGGCTTGGGGGGCTCAAAAGCTTACCAACAGTCCTGGATACAGCATGTCTGTATCTGGACTAGACTAGTTACAGGAAAGGCAGGAAACAAGCTTAGAATTATTATTATTTTTTTTTTTTACAGAAAAGCAGCTAAAACAGCAGTAAATACAATTCAAATTCCAGTGCAGGCTAGCACACTTGAGTGTGTAGCGATATTACGGCAAATACAGTTTAAATAAATGCAATTAAATTAACAAATGACTAAAAAACAAGTGCAGAAGGCAGTAAATTAGAAGGCTACTAACAAGCAGTAATAAGTGCTGAGTAAGAGCGACTGAACAGATAACATGCAGAACAGCAACTAAGACAGTTACAGTAAGAGCAGCTGAATAAAATATCTATATATTTTATTTAATTATTTATTTTTGCTATTGCAACACACACAAAACAGAAACAGAGCACGTAAAACTGTAACAAATCACTTTAAAACACAATGATTAGTTCTCAGCACCCCTTGCTCACACCACTGTTTGTTTGTAGTAGCTTTTCAAGTTTTGGAATGAGTCCTTTAAATATTTGCTTTACCACCCAAACTCACAAAATTGCAAAGCATATATCTTCATATGAACCCTCTCCCTGACTCACTTCTATTTTATTTTCCAACTATGCTGTGGTGCTAAGAGGTGGGACTTGCCCATTGAAACCTAACATTAGTGCCTTCTCCTCTCTGTTAACTTCATCTGTTTTGTGATTATCCCAATAAATAAGTAAATAAATAAAATAAAAGGGAGGATGAAAATGCATATAAAAGGGGAAGGGGGCACTGTAAGCCACTTCTGAGGTATGCAACCATTAAATGTAGTGCAACACTTTTCATTCCTATCATCACACGAGGTCTTACTGTGCATATCTAGCAGCTATTAATGTTCTGTAGGACTGGTTCCTCTAGCCTCCTGTATAATAATTACCCTCTGCTTTATCTGTTGCTTCACACTAAATAGCAGAAACAGATCAACTCTACTCCTTCTGCAGCTCAAAGGAACTTGCTGCTGGTCACTTGTCTGCTGCATTTGTGGGCTCTTCCCTTTAGACACAAGCCATTCTGTTGATCACTTTGACGTTGCTGATCCCCCCACTTCTTTAAGAACTCTCCTGAATCAATTATGCACTTCACCCATTTGCCAAACTCTGAATCATATTGGATACATCTTCTGAGACTTTAGGCCTCTCATCCATCTTTCTCAGGTGACTAAAGTAAATTGTGCTCTTTACTGCCTCATTTATCCAGAATAATCCAGGTCTATAAAGAACTGCTTTTGTCTATACATTAACCATTAATCTGTTTGTCACACTCCAAGTAAACATTCTTTCTTTCAATTTATATGTTTTAAATATTATTATTGTCACCCTACATATTGCTCAGCCTATTAGCCTAAGAAATTTGGACAAAGCCTGACAAAATCATAGGATCACAAGATCATAGGAGATTACTAGGCTAATGGCTCTGGGGGCCTTACAAGCCTAGCCAAGAGTTTATCCCCCAAAAAGAAACCCCAATCAGCACCTGTCACCCCTGTCAGTGAGGGACACAGGTGGAACTCCTGGGACAAATTTGTGGTTACCCATCCACTCATTAAGGTTGCACTTAAAGAGGGTCAGCGACATATAGGATTGAGGCTATGTCTCCATAAGGACTCTACACAAATCAGGTCCCTTTTTGTTTCACCTCACAATTGTGTCCTGCAGGGTTACTTTTTCCCCTTTTTTCAGAAAGTACAGTCTCTCATGAACCAGTGTAATTCGATCCAATAACCTCCATCTCCCAGGATGCTAGGATTACAGGCACATGCTACACACCCTGCAAATAATCATCTGCATTTGAACCCTAGCTCATCTGTGCTTTAACCAGGAGATCACTGCTCTTAAACCCTGTGCCACAGAGAAATGTCCTTGTGCCACAGAGAAATGGGAGGACAAAGGCCCAAAAATAGGGACAGATTTTAAATATTACTCTTACAAACTTAAAAAGTAGATAGAGTAACAAGGTTTGTGTTAAAATGCATTTTCTAAAGGATATGAAGCCTGAAACTCAAATGTATGCCAATATTTAGTGATTTCTTTCCCCAGATTATACCAGTGATTTGCCAGAAAACCATAAATGTTATGTTGTCCCTATCTCGCCTTCCTCCTTGTTGGTTGGTTGGGTTCAGAGCCAATTCTCGGCTCTGACTCGGCCGTATTCTAAAACTCGAGAGCTTCCACTGGCTTGAGGCTAGACCCTATCCCATCAGGGCCTAGCACTAGTGATCTTGTTTGCCGCTTGAAGCTTGAAGATTGCTGGAAACTGGTTCAGGCTAAGTTTTGTTTTTCTTATTATATTCTTTGTTTAAATTGTAAAATCCTTAAGAAAGTCTTTACTATAGTTTGGTAGTAGTTTGTCCTAGGATCCCTATCTCCGTTTTTTGGTTGTTGTTGTTGCTGCTCAGGCTGTTGTTTTTTCCTTCAGGCCTATTCCCCTTATGAATCTGTTTTTAGTTAGAGGATTCATCCTTACTTTCAGCCCACTTTAGTTAGAAGGTTTCTCCTTATTCCCTCCTTCTCCCTTTTCTGCGTAAGGAGTTAGCCGCTTAAGTTAGAGGCTCGCCTCGGTTGGGGGAGTTGTCGTTTAACCTACAGTCTCTCCCCTTCTGTTATTTCTGTTACTTTCTTTATAAAAAAATATATATATATATATATATATATATATATATATATATAATTTACATATAGTGTTGTTCTTCTTGTTATTGTAGAGTGCCTTTCTTGATACCGTGCTTGCTGCTGTTTATGCTTATCAACAATGTCAAAAGAAGCAAGCAAAGAATCCAAGCCTTCTGGATTCAAAAAGTGTGACTCCTGCTCCCAAAAAATGTCCCTGACTGATGGACATACTAGCTATGTTTATTGCCTGGGAGAGGTGCTCCTGCAGGACTCATGTTCCATTTGTCATGCTTTCAGCACCAGAGTCCTGCAGGAGTGCAAAAACAAGCATATTGAGAGGCTTATTAAAAGGGCCCTTTGACACACCAGTGGAAGGGAATCAGGCAAGAAAACCAGAAAAGTCCTCCAAACCAACATCTCTGTTGGTTCCGACCTCTGAGCTGTCGAAGCAGAAAGACAAATCTTCCAGTTCATCAGATCCAAGACTTCTCAGTTCCGACAAGACTTTATCTCCTGTGGTTCTGTCAGTGTCCTCGGAACCATCTAGGAGTCACAAAAGAACTAGGTCTCCTGCTTTGGAACTGGTGTGGTCTGCTCCACAGTCACCGCTTCTCCAGTCTGTGGCAGGGAGTCAACAATAGTCCACTCACTCCTCTCAGTCATCCAGGAGCCTTTCAGACAATGACGTGGAGAGGGTGAAGAGGTCCCTCAGAAGTGGACATGTAAGAGAAAGCATGTGGACTCTCCTGAGTCCCTGACATCAGACATGGACTTAGAGGACTCAGAAGGATCCCCATAGTCCCCCTCTGAGGATGTCTCATCCTCAGACATCCTGGAAATCCTCAAGCAGAGGGGTGGCTGGAAGTCCCATTCCCCTTCTGAAGATGAGTCCGTGTACCTGGACGCATTCGGTTCCCGACCCTCCACCTCTTGGGTGTCTCCACCATTTGAGCCGCTGCTAGAGGTAGAAAGTCAAAAGGCATGGAGCTCTCCATAATCGATGGAACCAGTCCTCAGAGGCCCAATAAGTTCATAACTGCACCAGATGACAAACCTTTCCTGACCAAGAGTGTGCCAGTTGATGTTATGGTTGTGGCAGCGGCCACTAAGAAGGAATTAGCAGAGACCTCTACTTCTGTCCATCCACCAAACAAACAGTCCCATACAATGGACAGATATGTGAAGCATGTCTTTTCTTCAGAGGCCTTTACTCTTAGGTCACTGAATTATTTATCCCATTTCACCCATCTTCAGAGGGATCTCCTGAAAGAACTAGGAGATACTCTACAGGATCCTACAGTTGCTGAAGCTGCAGATAGAACTGCTTCTCAGCTTACAACCTTATCTTCGGTAGTTAACTCCTCCATGCAGCTTATTTCCTATGCAGCTGATGGAGCAAGCAGGGCTGCAGGCACAGGAGTCACTTTATGGAGACATTTCTGGATGCGCCTTCATCAATTTGTGGAGTCCTTCAAGTCCTCCTTTACTAACACCCTTTTTGATGGCTCGTTGTTGTTCGGGTCTAAGGTAAAAGAGACTTTAACCAAGTGAAAGCAGGATAGCAAGACTCTCTCTGCCTTGGGAGTATGTTTTTCCACACCTTCTAATTCTTATCCCAAGGGTAAAAAAGGTGGAAAAATGTGGTTCTGGAAATCCCAGGGAGTTTTGCCTGATGCACGTGGTGATCCCCCCTCCCCCGGGGCAGAGGAAGGGGAATAATAATGGGAGATGCCACCCTCGCAGCAGAGGGGGTCCGCAGAGTCAGGGTGACAGAGATACATTCTCTGGTAGGCCCTTCCAACACTCCTGAAAGGAGGCCCATCTATCCACCTCTGGAGAAAGTCGGAGGAAGATTGTCAATGTACCCAGAAGCCTGGCACAAAAGACACGTGGGTACAATCAATCATATCCAGGGGATACAGTAATCCTTTCTCCATGCCTCCTCTCCCCAGAAAACAAAAATCCATCCCAGATGTGCCACCCAATCTAAGGGAACAAGCAGCCCTAGAAGTTCAAAGGTTGCTAAGCAAATGAGTCATCCAAGAAGTCCCCGCAGACCAAATCGAGTCCGGAACTTACTCAATGTTCTTTTTAGTATCAGAGAAAACAGGGGACTGGAGGCCCATTTTGGATCTCATCAGAATCAACAAGTCTGTCAAGAAGACAAAGTTCCAGATGGTGACACTGCAGTCCATACTTCCATTCTTGGAAAAGACAATCGGATGTGCTCCATCGATCTCCAGGATGCGTACTACCCTATCAAGATGAACAGGCGATCCAGGAGATTTCTACGCTTCTGTCTGGCAGCCAGTCACTACCAGTTCAGAGCTCTGCCCTTTGACCTCATCACAGCCCACAGGGTGTTTACCAAATGCGTGGCAGTAGTCACTGCTCATCTGAGGCATCTAGGATTCTGGGTGTTTCCATATCTGGATGACTGGCTCCTTACCTCCACCACCAAGCATCGACTAACTGAGACAAGGGACACCACAATCCACCTCTACTCTCAGCTAGGCATCACTATAAACTATGAAAAGTCTGCCTTGTTGCCTTTTCAGTATATTACATTTATTGGGGCAGATCTAAATACCAAAGATATGATAGCAAAATTGCCTCAGGAGAGGGTGTCGACTGTTCAACACCAGGTTGCAATTTTAATTGGAAGATAAAAGACTCAAGCAAGATTTGTTCTTAAAGTCCTGGGCTCAATGGTGGCAGCAATAATGCTAGTTCCCTTGGTGCACTTCCACATGAGGTTATTACAATGGCTTCTGTTTGCTCAATGTTCCATGCAAGATCTACCCATGTCCCATGAAATTCTCATCATGGAGGCCTGCAAGAAGGACTTAAAATGGTGGCTTCAGTCCACGCAGCTGACGATAGGCAGACCATTTGTCCTTTCTCAACCAGTGGCTACAGTGACCATGGGCACTTCCCAGATAGTGTGGGGGGGCATTAAATGGGACAGACTGTTCATGGTATTTGGCAACAACATGAGTACCACTTGCACATAAACATCCTTGAGATGAGAGCAGTGCTCCTGGCATTGCAAGCACTTCACAGCTCTGTCACTATGGGGACAATTGCAATTCAGATGGACAACATGTCAGTGGTATGGTACATCAACAAGCAAGGCAGAACCAGATCCTACCCCTTGTGTCGAGAGGCTCTAAGTGTGGGCTATATCTTCCCAACACTTTCTGATTGTGACACACATTCCGGGGAAATCCAACGTGATAGCAGACAAGCTAAGCAGGGCTATCCTTATGCCTCATGAGTGCTCCCTGAAACAGGATATTTCAAACCAGATTTTTCGCAAGTGGGACCAGCCTTGATGCAATCTTTTTGCCACATCCATCAATGCCAAATGCAACAGCTATTTTGCTCTAGTCCCTCCACCGGGACAATCAACCAGGGATGCACTTGTTCACAATTGGCCCCCGGGACTTCTGTATGCTTTTCCCCTGTTCCCTCTTATAGCCAAGGTTCTTCAGAAAGCAAAACCATTGGGTTGCAAGCTAATACTCATTGCCCCCTACTGGCCTCATCAAATCTGGTTCCTGTTTCTATGGCCCCATCTTCAGGAGGAGCTTTGTATTCTGGACCCAGTTCCGGATTTGCTGATGCATCAGTCGGGCACACTCCACCCTTCCTTACAGACCCTCAAGCTGACAGCTTGGTTCCTCCACTTCCTGTCTTCCTGACATCTCCCCAGCCATGCAACATATTCTAATTTCCTCTCACAAATCCTCTATGAGAAAACTATATACTGGCAAATGGAAACAGTTCTCTTGTTGGGCAGCCATAAATAGTATTAATCCTTTTACTGCACCCATTTCTAAGATCCTAGAATTTCTTGCTGAAACTTTTAACCAAGGAGCAGCAGCAGCAACTATCCGAGTTCAACTGGCTGATATTTCCAACTTTCATGTGGAAGAAATGAGTTCCAACATTATGTCCTATAGGTTATGCAAAGCTTTTCTGAGGGGTACTATCCTTTTGAGACCCCCAATAAGAGAACCCCTTCCTCCTTGAGATCTAACTTTAGTCCTATCTGCCTTGATTCTTCCTCCGTTTGAACTGGCTAATTCTTGTCCTCTAAAATTTTGACTTGGAAAACGATTTTCTTGATTGCCATTACTTCAGCTAGGAGGGTATCAGAACTACAAGCTCTATCCATTCATCCCCTTATTTAATTTTTCACAAAGACAGGGTTTCTGTCAGAACCAACCCCTCCTTCCTACCAAAAGTTTGCTCAGAGTTCAATCTGAATCAATCAATAGAACTACCTGTATTTTTTCCGAACTATGAGAACAAGTCAGAGTATAAACTCCACCAACTGGATGTTTATAGACAATTATGTTTTTACTTGCACAGGACACAGAAATTCAGACAATCTGACCAATTGTTTGTATCCTTTGCAGAAAACAGAAAGGGAACTTCAGTATCAAAGTAACTTTATCAAAATGGCTTTCAGACACCATTACTTACACCTATAACTCACAGAAAAAACAACTGCCAGGAAAAATTTGAGGACACTCAACCAGGGCCTTGTCCACCTCTACTGTCTTTCAGGCCAGACTACCTTTAGACTCAATTTATGCGGCAGCTACGTGGTGTAATCCCCATACCTTCATCACTCATTACAAAGTAGATGTGGCCTCCTGGAACAGGGCATCTTTTGGTTCCACAGTTCTAAAGAGTCTATTCCACTGAGCTACCCAAGAAGAAGGTTCTGGGAACATAATCCCAACCAACAAGAAGGAAGGTGAGATAGGGACAACATAACATAAAAAGTTATGTACTCACCATAATGTTCCATGTTTGTTGTCCTTGATCTCACCTTCCATACTTCGGCTATGTAGGCATTGACTCACTTCCTGCCTTATGAGTTGGGTATACTAAGAGTTTTTCTACTTATGGCTTGGTGGTTTTCTTATATATATATATATATATATATATATACATATATTTATATATGCTTATAGTTTATATATCTGCATATTGTAGCCTAGTGTTATGGGTTATCACAAATGAGATCTGGGTAACTAGAGCTAGGCATGATGGGATAGAGTCTCGCCTCGAGCCAGTGGAAGCTCTCGAGCTTTAGAATATGGCTGGGTCTGAGCCGAGGATCGGCTCCAAATCCAACCAACCAACAAGAAGGAAGGTGAGATCAAGGACAACAAACGAACGTTATGGTGAGTACATAACTTCTTTATTTTATGAGGAACAGACTTACATTTTGAGGCAAAAATCTGGGCATTCTGTGAAAATCTGGGCATTTGAGAGGTTTGTCAGTCTAGGATAATGAGTCTTACCGCAGCAGTCTGATGATCTTGTTCCACTTTAATATACCCCTTTTGGATACCAGTCCAGAGTACCAAATACTTCTTTGCAAAGACTTCACAGTTGCTGCCCATTGCTAATTAAGGTATCCAATTTAGTCTCACTTTCTTTCAAGTCACTCTGTCCTCAAAGTCCATTAGGAGGGGTTCAACATATTCTAACTCTGTCTCCGCTGCTAAAACCCATTTTTTCACTTCCATGTTCTCATTGATTACTGGCTGTAGCACATCTGCATGATTAGTAAAGACTTCATCCAGTTCTGCAAACATGAAGCTCAGCAAAAGGAAAATTAACAGGACAAATGAACACATTTTGAGGTGGTAGGTTATCTTCAAGGATTTAAAACCCCTTTTCACTCTCTATAGTCCTGGAATGCCTCACACATATTTTTGAAACTGGTTTATGTTATTCTTCCATACACTTTTTCCAGTTTATTTGTAAGATGTTTGCAAATTTTATTTGACTTGTGTATGCAACTGTCAAGCTATTTAACTGATTAACATTTTGTAAGTTGTTTTCAAAATGCCAGTGTAATAAGCATATGTTAACCTGGTCATACTACTTGCCTATAACAACTATGGCCTATGTTGTAGCTGAAAGGGTCCCATGACCAGCTCAACTACCAGCCTAACAAATCTAAAATAAAAAGTGAAATAAAATAAAAAAATGTGTATTTAACTGTCATCTATAGCTTTTATTAAAGTCAAGATCCTAATTCATTAGCTTAGTTGAAAGTATGGAAGACCTTTCCTAGAGATATTTTTTGTTGAGTCCTTTGCTGTGAGATCTAGTACTTCCATGAGACTTGTAATTTGCTTTAGAAATTTTTGACTCAGGCCCCTCTGAGCCTGCAGATGGAGTAGAATTAAAACTGTACTTTGGAGGCTTTTTTTTCTTCAAAAGTCATTACTTCACTAAGATTTCTGAACTTAACTCATTAATGCCTACTGTCAGTCAATTAATTAGATATCACATTTCTGACTGTCAGCAGGGTGGACAGCAGTTATCTTGAGCATTACAATAAAAGCATCTTTTTTCATGTTTTGCCTTTGTAATCTTCCTTGTCAGTCCCCGGGATTCATGAAGCTCGGCGCAAGGCCGGCGGTAGGCTTGCGCCGACAGTGTGGCATGAAGATGGCACAGTAGTGCCAAATGCATATTAATGAAGGCGCGCCGCCACCACAACCACATGCATAGGAAAGGAGCGCGAGTGCATAGGGCATGTCGAAGTGCCGCACGGAGGTGTGGAAATGCCAGCTGTCGACGTGTAACCAAAAATGCTTGCATATAACAACTTGCAAGATAGTAATCACATCTGTCAGTGTCCGTGGATACTGAAACGTATGCAAAGCATGCAAGATAGTTCCTGTGAACACAAAATGAAGAAGCAAACACAAATGCACGGTAGGGAATAACGGGTCCCTATCCCGCGAACAAATGACATGGAAAACCATGTGCCCGTAGTCCAACGCAGTGTAGATAGCTATACCAAGTGGAAGTGAAACGCATCATATGTTAGCGCGCCGCCAATAGGTACGTCCAGCCCAATGGTTAGGGTCACCAGCTGACCCATAGTGTGAGGGAGGGTACACAGCTGGGCAGATATGTCCATAACAAAATACATGATAAATGTACATATCTAGCAACCATATGACCGAATTATATCCCAAAAGGCATGTAATAGTCACATACAAAAGGTATGTCCGTATTTCACATACCAAATGTGACAGGAAATAAAATAAGCATGTAAACGAAACAGAAGGAGCATATAAACTGCTACAACAATAAGGCAACATGTAGGCTGAAAGGAACAGTATTATCCATACTGTTGACTGTGGGTACGTGTTGTCCAGTACATTCGGATATGTGTCCGGAATATATCCCATCCTGGACATAGGAAAAGGTGGCATCCTACTAATTATTAGAACAGTCTGCCAAAATCCACACATCAGCGGTACAAGCCGAACTTGTCAGGATGTGTCACAGTTGAACGGGTATTACCAGGGTATACCAACCATGTAATGAAAGTTAAGTATGGGTGTACCTATGTGCGTGAGGTATAGCATGTGGAAAGCAAACATGGCAGGGTAGTCCACACAACCATACAGGTACCTGACATATGTAGGGTATGCAATGTGTTACACTGGCCGTGTCATGGGCCAACAACCAAATCAGTGATGTATGGAGTGTCAGGAATATGTGTGTGGGGGGGATGGGTAATGGTACAATCTTCCAAGGCGATACTGTGTCGTATGCAGAATAGGTGAACCGGAGATGTATGAGGGAGCAGCGGGTGAAGCAGAAAGAAACACAAAAACATGTATAAACATCTGCAATACAACCAGACAGGCCATACTGTAGAACACAAACATATGAATATTAAAATGTGCGATACAAATGTATAGACATGTCACCGGCACATACCCACAGATTGGTCCTGATGAAACTGGCTATATGAAATGCAACACACCTGGATGCATAATGGACTACCCAGCATCCCCTCCACAGCACACAACCCACTCCCATACCTGAACGTCCACCAAATCCAGCCATACTTGGCCTACTGGTTTGGTGCAGCCACATCTACACATAGTGACCACTACGCATATGTAGTAGGTAGTGTCACCCTAGGCAGTTTCAGGATTGCAAACTATGTATCCCTTGCATGTAAAACCCCCAGCACATTTTCATAACACCAGAAGAATATTCTGTATTTGTCTTGTTTCGGTCTTGTTCAATTTTTGGGATATCCCTCATGGGATAAGTAACCTGTGTAAACATTAGAATGGAAGACACGAAGTCCAGTCCTGTGGATATCTGGACACAAGTTTGAATGTGCAGTAGTGGTGCACGAGACTGTCCAGCCCTAGATGGTCATGCATAACCTACTACCCAGGATCAAACACCTGCCCATGACGCACGTGTCCCGACATGAATAAGTGAGAGAATATATTGCACACATTCGCATAGTGGCACATGGTATAAGGGTGATGAAGGCACTGACGTAAACAGGATACCCCCTGATCCACTGTGTGAGGGACAATTAATGTGTGTGTAGGTGTGACCTGACCAACAATGATACAATGCCAAATGTCCTGTGATCGTAGGAAATAACTATGTACCATACTGCATGTAACAGTTGCTTAAAGTGGTCACATAAGGATAGAATAAATGTAATTCGTACAAGAAACAGGCAAACAACAAAAGTGCCAAAGGTATAAGGCTCACAGCTAGGAAATAAATGAATGTTCTAAACCTGCACTGACCGTGGCTATGTGTTGGCCCAAACAATCTGGTGTCCGCAGTAGGGTTACCATCTGTCCTGCTTTGCGAGGGACAGTCCCTCTTTGGACAGTTGTGTCCTGAAAAAATGCATTATAAATGGCAACTGTCCTGGGATTGTAGGACATAATTATGTCCCATATGTTTTGGAATAGTTGCAGAAAATAATTATTGCAGTATCTACAATACCTAAACGTTACAAGAAACAGAATAAGCAACTAAACTGCTACAACAATAGGCTTTTATGTAGGCAAATAAGTAAAGTTCTATCCATTGTACTGACCGTGGGTATGTGTCGGCTTGTAAAATCTGATGTGTGTTCTGAAAATGTCCCATCTTGGCCATTTGAAAAGGTCCAACCCTAGTCCCCAGAATACATCCCAACCTGTACATATGACAATGTCAACGATACCAATGGTCAGAGCATTCGGACAATAACTGGCCAGCCCCTTAACCACTCACAAAGCCAGTGACCTTTGGGGGAAAGGTGTTGAATGAGAATTACTACTTACAACAATGAAGAGTAATGGACGCATTTAACTGCAGAAAATTAGTAGTATTACGAATCTGTCAACACGTTCCAAGTTAATAGTACTAATATGGTAGAAGTTTCCATGATTGTCCCTCAGTTGTCATAACCTTGTCCCTGTCACTGTAGAAATGTGTCCCCGAGTATCAGAGAGGTCCGTACACAGAAGTACACCAACCAACTGTCACATCTGTTGACAGGACTATTGCATACCTGTAGTGAATATATAACAGATGTCCAGAATAATATTCATTGTATCTATAAATGAATGAAATAGTCAAATGAGAAGAGAAACACATAGAAACCACCCCCCAACCTGCATTATGTAGTGGAACCACTCCCCGCCCTAAATTATGTAGCACCGACTCAATAATGTGGTCATATGTGCCCAAACACCTGCGTCTGTTAACACAGGTAGAATGTTAAACTCTGGACTAACTCTGTCCATGTGCTACATCTGATCTTTGAACAGCACCAGGGCAGTTCTAGTCACCAGTCGGCCGAGCCTAAACCCGGACCAGCACATGAACACCCTGACAATCAAACAACCGTATGTGCGAGGACTATAAGCGTAGGAGTTATGAATATCCTTGGAGTGAGTAGACTTGCAGCACGGGTCCAGAGCAGTAGGAAACAGGGAATGTCCTAATTGTAGTACTGCGGTTTTCCCAGCAGGAGAATGGATGCCTGCTGTGTAAGGGAAGCGGTGAGGCATATGTCAGAGTAGCTATGAACCATGGGTATACATATAAATGAGCCAGAACACCAATAGTGTAGTGGTTACAGCATCCACCCAACGTAAAGGCATTCCCGGTTCAAGTACGACTATAGCACATATTAATTGTGTAATGAATGCCTCTGTGCTGTAAAGCCAACATTTATACATGTAAAGGTGACTGCGTTCGCATGGGTCCGTTAACCGGATTCCATCAAAGTGGTACTGTCATAAGGAATAAGGCACATGTAATCCAAAAAGAAGTGCCTGTAAACATATGTAACTCAGAATAAGTAGATGCAAGTGGGCCTGCGTGGGTGTACGCAGCTATTAGCATAGCAAATGTATGTTGTCTTGTACAGCTGTAACTTTTATATATATATATAGATAGATAGATGTGTGTATAGATAAATATCCACAGACATAACAGAAATATGCAATTATATATCTACATATTTAGCTATATATACACACACACATATATATATATATATATATATATATATATATATATATATATATATATATATATATATATATAAGACGAAAGCAAACATAAGGGTTGTGAAGGGAATCCAGAGCAAGTAAGGAATTATGAAGTGCTCGCAGCGTATGTCACATAAAGCTGCACAAGTGTGAGTAGAGCACTGCTCTTCACACCAGAGGCAGGGCTATACCAGTGGCCATAACATCGTTGACGTGCTACGTCAACATTGTAAACAGACGGAATGTAGTACATGTTGCGACCACCTACACTTGTAACCCGCAAATTATTCGTAATCCATTAACACCAGGAAAGGCACGTATGTGCAAATATGAATGGATGGTGAGCCTGTGAATACACGAGGAGGTACAAAATGTGTGTAGGGCCCCAACGCTCATGAGATGTGTAAAGGTGTGTCATGGCTGCGATATCAGGTGTATAATGGCTGTTATGCGTGGAAACTCAACACGGGTGTGCAGGAGAAACTATGGATATGCGATTATGGACACAGGAGTGCTAGGGTATGTTGCGCCGGGTGCAATGGAGCGGCCCGTGGAGGTCAGCTAGTACGTAGGTGCGATTCCCAGATAGAGCATTGTTTGCGTGGAGACATGCGTGAATGGGCGTATCATTGTCGGACGTTGTGTGTCAGGTCTGGCAGCCCGGCATGTAAAACCTATATGCCACCCATGAGCGGAACGGAGTTCTGCTGTGACAACCCCAAACCGGGAAAAGCAGAAAGACACAACTACATGAAGACAACAATATGTTGACGTACAGTCACAGTAACACAAACACACATCCTATCAACAGTAATAATATGAATGTGCACAGAAACAAACACAGTAGCAGGAATAATAGGCTGCACATACGAGTAATAGGTCGAATGACACTGTATCACATCCCAGTTAGCAGCGGCACCCCAGACAGGAAAAACGTGCAACATCTGTCCGCTGCATAACGTGCAATATACTGAGCACAAGTTCACCGGAGTGAAGTGTCGGTGTCAGAATGACTAAGGCAATAGTATGCAGTTGAAGCAGAGATAAAACCAATACGCATGTGTAAGTGTCCATGTTCGGGAAATGTATACGTTAACGGACACACAGATGTATATATAGATAAAAACGTATATATACATATATCTATATTAATTTACATACACATATATATTCATACGGATATATATATATATATATATATATATATATATATATATATATATATATATATATATATATACACACACACACACAAGGATATACTATGGATATATATAGATAGATATATATACACAAACAACAGGTAGTGATATATACACATACACACAAAACAAAATATATGTCAGTGTAGATATACACATGTACATAAATAGGTTACTTCACAGAAATTAGGGGTAACATATTTACAGCCTGGGCATATGTGATTGGGAGGTCCAATAAATAAACGTTATACCCCCCACATCGCCCAGCTAGGCCGGACAGACATACAGACAGGCAATACAGATCAATACAAAGCTGTCCAAAACACCAGTAGGAAAGGACCAGTGGGAGAGTTCTGTAAGGTCTACACTTTAAACATGGATAACGGTCTCCCTTGCGGGACCCCAAAAATTCAGGGTACGTGTGAATCTGCTGACATTATTACGAGCAGGATGTAGGTGTACATGGAACAGTAGGTTGTGCAAGTGTGATAATACATGGGTTGACAAAACGTACTACATGTGTCCCGAGACGGGGAGAGTGGGAAATGTGTAGGGGTGTGCTCATACCCCAGCTGTGCTCACAGTAAGTATTTGTCATGACTGCTGTAGAGGGGTGCCAGGTAGGTGGACCATGGGTATGCATTAATGGGCTTAAGTGTGCAGGTGCTGGTTGGCAGAGATGTAGTAGGCCTGCCCAGTGGAAGTCATTAATATTCCTATGTGGGCATAGCATATGCCTACACCTCCCAAACCTGAAGAGCACATCTACCGGATAGTCTGTAAACCATCGGGGGAATACATAGAGACCGAAACAGTGCCGTGTACCCGATTAGCATGGACATCCATAGTTATGTATCAGAATGTAACAAAGTCCAACTAAACACTGCCAGAACTAGTGATATTAGGTGAACAGGTGGCTGAATACAGGTAATGACAGATGACAACATGTATGAGTCATAAGCAGCATGTACCTCGACAAACATGAATGAATACATATGCTCTGTGACTGTGAATGTGTCTGGTTAATAGAACCAATCATCTAAATGTGTCCCACAGGGTGTTATGCATTGTTCCTGATACAGTGTTCATTCACACCCATTGGTATGTGAGTTCTGCTACTGACGGAAAGTGCATAATTTGCTGACCACCTCAGGTAGATGATAGCATAATAGAAGAGGTTCAACACCCGTACGCCTGCGAGGGACACACCCATCTGGGCAGTTGTGTCCTTCAAAATGACAGTTATGGCACATGGCCTGTGAGTTCGGGAATGGAGGCTATATAGTGTATGTAGTGGTGTCAGACATCAATTTGTTGTATCAGTAACAGCTACATGTAATAGGAACCAGTATTATCAATTATAATGCTACATGAATAACCTTAACGTATGCTAACCGTGGAAGTCGTCCGTTTACTACTGGCTGTGGGTATGTGTTGCCTTGACACGTGATAGCTCTACATATAGGGTCTATAGGGCCACCACCAGTCTGAATGGCCAAAGTGGAACCAGCTCTGTAGAACTGTCAGATATACCAGGGCAGAAGATACCTACAGCCATGCATAGTACAGAAATATACATATCGGAACAAATCAAAGTGTAGTCTAGCAGCAGTATAGTTGCTTATGCTACTACATATGACATATCAACGTGTCAGGTATACAAGACCTGTAACAAGCAACCAGTACAGACACCTACAACATGAGAAGGTCCCCTAATCAGGACAGTTGCAATGGCTAGAGTATTGTCCATGCCACTCAACTGTCCCTGAATGTCAGGTACGTCCCTGAGTTTGACTGAAAGTCTAACTCTGTCCTTCTTAATCCCTTCTAAAATTAGTGGCTGTTGAAGGAAAGGTGGTGAATTACACTTACTGACTAATGGCAATAAGTAAGAGTTATAAACAACTGTTACTTCAGAATATGTGTATTAAGTCATATGCTCTGATTCTGTCAATGTGTCAAGTTAATAGCACTACTTTTGTAAAAGTGTCCCTGATTTTTCTTGACCTGTCCCTGATTCTGCAGAAATGTGTCCCCGATTAGTGGAGAGTTCTGGTATTGTCACATGAGATGTGTGATGAGGGACTGTCCCATGCAAAGTGGGAAAGGCGTCACTCTTACAGTCTCCTGTCGTGCAATCTGAAGGTGGTCAACGTGCAGTAGGTATGCAGTAGCATGACTCGGCAGACAGCTGTGTTAACAAACTCAAGTCACATGTCAGCATTGCAGAGTATCGGTTCCCATGTATCAGGTGGATGGGAGCAGATCATATGAAGAACACGCATATAATATGATTACGTCACTGGACAGGCCACCGAGTCCGTACAGTCGAACGCCTGCTGTCACAAAATGGTTACACATACCCGATACTGTAGTCATGTAGTCCAATGTAATACGCATCACAAGAGATCGCACACACCCAGCGTGAGTGACAAATGTAAGTGGAAATGTCGGAGAGCGAGCGGCTGTAAGCGTGTTTATCTACCAGTATGCCAGTAGTGCACTGTCAAAGAAATGTGGAGTCTAAATGTGTATAAGGTGCTGTGACCAGAGGTCAGCAGTGCTTAACACTGTGCAAACCCATGCACAACAGCTCCCACCTGCTGGACTGTGCCTTACCCGGTCTGTATCCAAAGGAGTCGGCCTGTCCACAAACAAAGAACTACCCTATACACGTGATGGTAGAAGTACCCTGCGCACATAGCTCATGTGAATTAACAATAGACCATGGCATATGTACAGACAATAGACCACACACACACCATACAGCGCAGACATCCAACAGTATAGCAATGTACTGGCAGATATGTCTGGACCACTGGTGTATGCATGCCTGGCTGTCCTGTGTTTCAGTGTGTGAGCATGCCCAGTATGACTGTTACGCATGTTGTCGATCGACAATACCGTCATACTGTCATGTGTGTGAGCATGCAAAGTATGTTCAACTGTATTGCATGTGTCACATGTCCAGATAGTTAGTATTGTGTTGCTGACCCCTCCATTCTACACAGACAGGTGTCATGCTGTGTTTGCAGGTTAGCTAATGGTCATGTGGCATTGACAGTTGCTACATGCCAGCATAGTGTGGGGGGACATGCAACCACAACCACAGTCCTACACAGCACCGTGGGTGGTGCACATGACTCTCACATGTGTAGGTGTAACGGGGGGCACAGCCAACAGTTGTACACATCTGCTGCTACTGTACTGGTATGCCGGGTACTCCATGTCAGTGTGTGGACCTACCTAAATAGCTGGTTGGAGGGATAACAGGGTACGTCAGTCCCCAGCTTTAATTACCAGTACAGTGGTGTTGGATGTCCTAGCTTACACAACCTACATCAAACTGCCTTGCCAGCTGTCATCTGTGTGTGTCTTAGGGGGTTGGGGTCATTCATTGGGCATATTCATAGGCCATCGTATATCATTCGTCTGTATTGGTCCACATCAGTCCAGCTGCATGGAACGTGTGTGGGCTGTACGGACACACATGATGGTAAGCCCATAATCTGCAGTGGGTTAGGACACCCTGTGTACTGCAGGCTACCATTGTGACCCCCATATGTGCTACAGAGGTCATGGTGCCACTATGGATGTGTACTGTCTACTGCCCTAACATTTGGCCACCACAGTCACTTGTATGCTCACATACATACCATAGCAATGGGTAACTACACATTCTAATACAACTGCCACTTGTTAGGTCAATAGACATACCCTGGGTGTGTTCCGGACTTGAGGACGGTGCTGGAGTGCTGCCTATGTTGGATGCACACAGTGTACCTCCTATACATGGCCGAGCATAGGTACTGTCATGTTTGGCATCCATTGTACTGTGTGCGGGTCAGAGAGGGGAAATCCATGGGTACCTACTGTGTCAGTGCATATGCCTTGTGTTGCCTCTTTGCCAAGGGCAGGTCATCTGTGCACGGGCTTTCGCCGACTGTGCCCTACTCAGGTAGTTCCTTCACCAAGTCACACTGTGCATGTATAGGCCTTGGCAGTGGTGTTGGGCTGTGTGGCCCTGCCCCATGCTGTTCCTGCTGCAACTGTTACTGCAGGATAACATTGCGTAGCATAGCAAATACTATAACAACTTGTATGCATGTAGCTTGTGAATACTGCAGAGCTCCAACAGATGTGTCCGCATACCAGAACTGTGAACCGAGCATCCCAAACACATGCACAAGTATATGTCTTGCCTGTGCATCCGCCTCAGTATGGTGTGAGTGTTCAGGTGTGTGTGCATTGCTGATGGGTGTCATCAGCCACTACACCAGTGTTTACCCAGCATCCCCCACTAGGAGACTGTAGGGGATGTCCATATAGGCACTGGTGTGCTACAGCTGTGTCAGAAGCCATATATCAGACACATCATAGCTTCCAGGGCAGACAGCACACACATTCAATCTCATGCCCTGGCCATCACATATGGCCTAGCTGTTGGAGGGTATGCCCCTGCAGTGACTGTAGGCCCTACCCCACTTCCCGGGTGGTGCTACGTGTGCAGGCTATAGCACCCAGTACCCCAGGGTAGTCATCCATGTGGTTGAACAGATGCATATTGCTGGTCCACTAATCACGTGTGTTGAGGACATGTACGTGCTCACTAGCATGTGTTGACATGGCATCTGTGAACTGGTGCAATACTCTGGATGGAGATGCCTGTGAGATACCTATGATATCCCCAGTTGTGCTGTGTGAGGTACCTGTGGCTAGTACACCTAGGCCAACACATCCCATGGTATCCACTGTGATGCATTTCCCTCAGCCTGTTTGATGTGTCAGGTGTGGCAGGCACAGGTCAACAAGCTACTGTAGGAGGTCTCTGTCCACCCCATAGTGCTCCAACATCCCCAGCCCATGTAGCCCCTGCTAAGTCACCCTCGGTCTATAAAGTCTTATGTCACCCCAGTAAGGGTTGTTCGGCAGCATACACATCCTCACTGCCCCAGCCTCCTGCACATGTTGGTATATATTGCCTGCTGTAGCCCATGTCATTTGGTTGGACTGTGTCATGAAATGTCCCTGCAGGTATACACCGGTGGTGTAGAGTGTGGATGAAACCTGTGTGTATGCTGCTTGCTCGCATTAATGTACTGTTCATGTGCAGGCTGGCCATGTCATCTGCTGATTGTACTGATCAACACCTGTTTGTGCAGCCTGTACACCCTGACTACCCCACCCCTGCTGTCATCCCTCCCAATGTCACCAGGCAGGTATAGACACACACCCTAGCGTAGGTGTGCTAAGGCAGGAGCACTCCCAAGGCACAGTTCTGCAATGTACTTACAGTATGCCTGACCCCCCTCCCATGCTGTCAACTATATTCAAGACCTGCACCCAGCTGACTACACACATACACTCCAGGGACCAGCAGCACACCCTGGTGATAAATGTGATACACCATAGTCAACCTCATCTGCATAGTATAGTCTTCTAATGAATAGTTATATGACCCATACCGAACCTCCAAATTATTAACCACTGCTCAGTGTTGCTCAGATCCATACACAACTGGCAACAGGTGCCTTACCATCACCATATTTGATGTCCCATGGTCTTCCCAGCAACAAAATAACCGGTGTCTACACAACTACAACCCATGGCCCTGCACACTACAGACGATGTGCATTACCACCACGCCATGGCAGATATACATAGATCCCAGGTTATCATGTACAGATCATCCGGCACAAACATTCAATAGTGCTGATGTCCCCAGACATATGTTCACATCTATGTCCACCTCTACATCTACATATATCATATATATTATTTGTATACATATATACATGGACATATATATATATATATATATATATATATATATATATATATATATATATATATATATATATATATATATATATATATACATATACACACATATACTTGTACACACATATGTAGATATGGCATTTATATCACAACAGCGGACCACATGACAGCAATGAATTAGACAGGAATGAAAAGGAAACTACATGTGCCACCTGCATCATGTAGTGTTGTTACTATCAAGGCACGTGTGTTATGTTGCTTCACACGGGTCAGACCGTATCAAGGGTAAGAGTAGGGCTGCTGACAGTTACTCACCAGACCTATTGGTGAATGTATGTGTTGACAAACCAGTGTCTTAGCAGAATAAGCAGACTGTGGACACTATATAGGTCAGCAACAAAACAAACTGAACACATCCCGCAGCTAGCCACCTACAGATACCAACACATACGGTATAACTGCCAAACACACACACCTGCCATGCCTTGGAATCGAGCACCTACCTGTCTAGTCTACCACACTACAGCATTATGCAGTAACAGAATGCGCTATCGAGATTACTGGTACACAGCACTCCCAGAGGCATACTTCTAGGTGGATGACATCATCCACAAAGGCAAAGATGCCGATAGGGAATGTATGTGGAGTGAGCCATCTAAAAGCATTACTCTGTCCCCAGGCAGCTGGAAACACACACACACACACACACTTGGCAGGGCTGGGATTCAAACATACACCTAACTACCTTATCACACTACAGCATTACGCAGTTACAGAATGCGCTATCGAGATTACTGGAACACAGCACTCCCAGAGGCATACTTCTAGGTAGATGACATCATCCGCAAAGGCAAAGACGCCGATAGGGAATGTATGTGGAGTGAGCCATCTAAAAGCATCACTCTGTCCCCAGGAAGCTGGAAAAACACACACACACACACACACACACACACACACACACACACACACACACACACACACACACACACACACACACGGCTGGGAGTTGAACATACACCTAACTACCTTATTACACTACAGCATTACGCAGTTACAAAACGCGCTACCGAGATTACTGGAACACAGCACTCCCAGAGGCATACTTCTAGGTGGATGACATCATCCACAAAGGCAAAGACGCCGATAGGGAATGTATAGAGAGTGAGCAGTCTAAAAGCATATTACTGTCCCAAGGTAGATGTAGACAAAAACACGGCAGTGGTGTGAGTGGGATAACTGCCCATCTACGGAGCACTATTACAACACTACATAGATACGAGACGCACCACAGACAGTACACCCTTCAAGACAGTCAACCAGTGTGTTCAATGTAGGCATCCATCTTGACATGGAAAATGGACATCTGTTGCCTGGATGACCACCGTCGCTATGCAGGATGTCAACTATACGGCCAAACTGGAGGCTGAGCTCTCTCAACATAGGACTGGCAAGACCAGTCAGGAGGAGAAGGTTACCACACACACTATAGACCCAGTCTCACATAGTACCATTACAACCTCAAATCATACACATAAACACACAAAGACATACTCGGAGGCTCTGATCAAAAATCTACCAAAACAGCAGAGGCCACCAAAGCAGACACCCAAACAACCACCACCTCAGAACACAACACCTGCAACACATAGACCTCACAGTCAGAGTGTCAAACAGTCACAGCCCTTAAGGCCAAACACAATGCCAGACACACTAGTCATTGGTGACTCCATAGTCAGACACACTGATGTCCCGCTCACCAGACTGAGTAAGGAGAAGGTCACAGTAAGCTGCCTGTGGGGGCGCTAGAATCCGCCACATAACGCAAGCACTCAGGTCTCTCAACAGCAGGTACAAATACGACTCAGTCATTGTCCATGCTGGTGTAAATGACCTGAGGCGTACCTCCTTGGACTACATGAAAAGAGACATTGAGGAGCTCTCTGATTATGTAGCCCAGGCAGGTATGACCCTGACCTTGAGCAGTATCCTACCTTCACCAAGAATGATGCCACAATACAGAGATAAGATGATCAGCTTTAACAATTGGCTTAAACTCTGGTGTCATTCAAAGGGGATCCAATGTCTGTCTGCCTGGGATGACATGCTGGACAAGCCACGCTGCCTCAAGCCCAAAGGATGGCTTGCACCTGTCAGGCATACTTCTAGGTAGATGACATCATCCGCAAAGGCAAAGACGCCGATAGGGAATGTATGTGGAGTGAGCCATCTAAAAGCATCACTCTGTCCCCAGGAAGCTGGAAAAACACACACACACACACACACACACACACACACACACACACACACACACACACACACACACACACACACACACGGCTGGGAGTTGAACATACACCTAACTACCTTATTACACTACAGCATTACGCAGTTACAAAACGCGCTACCGAGATTACTGGAACACAGCACTCCCAGAGGCATACTTCTAGGTGGATGACATCATCCACAAAGGCAAAACGCCCGATAGGGAATGTATAGAGTGAGCAGTCTAAAAGCATATTACTGTCCCAAGGTAGATGTAGACAAAAACGGCAGTGGTGTGAGTGGGATAACTGCCCATCTACAGACACTATTACAACACTACATAGATCTGAGGGCGCACCACAGACAGTACACCCTTCAAGACAGTCAACCAGTGTGTTCAATGTAGGCATCCATCTTGACATGGAAAATGGACATCTGTTGCCTGGATGACCACCGTCGCTATGCAGGATGTCAACTATCGGCCAAACTGGAGGCTGAGCTCTCTCAACATAGGACTGGCAAGACCAGTCAGGAGGAGAAGGTTACCACACACACTATAGACCCAGTCTCACATAGTACCATTACAACCTCAAATCATACACATAAACACACAAAGACATACTCGGAGGCTCTGATCAAAAATCTGCAAAACAGCAGAGGCCACCAAAGCAGACACCCAAACAACCACCACCTCAGAACACAACACCTGCAACACATAGACCTCACAGTCAGGTGTCAAACAGTCACAGCCCTTAAGGCCAAACACAATGCCAGACACACTAGTCATTGGTGACTCCATAGTCAGACACACTGGCGTCCGCTCACCAGACTGAGTAAGGAGAAGGTCACAGTAAGCTGCCTGTCGGGCGCTAGAATCCGCCACATAGCAAGCACTCAGGTCTCTCAACAGCAGGTACAAATATGACTCAGTCATTGTCACGCTGGTGTAAATGACCTGAGAGTACCTCCTTGGACTACATGAAAAGAGACATTGAGGAGCTCTCTGATTATGTAGCCCAGGCAGGTATGACCCTGACCTTGAGCAGTATCCTACCTTCACCAAGAATGATGCCACAATACAGAGATAAGATGATCAGCTTTAACAATTGGCTTAAACACTGGTGTCATTCAAAGGGATCCAGTGTCTGTCTGCCTGGGATGACATGCTGGACAAGCCACGCTGCTTCACAAGGGATGGCTTGCACCTGTCACCCTGGGATTCCGGATATTGGCAAAGGCTCTTGCCACCCCATAGTGCCTTTTTAGGCAAGGCTCAAATTCTAAACCTACCACCCTAGAACAAAAAGGAAAAAACTAAGGGTAATGCTGCTCAATGACAGAAGTCTAAATCTCAAATGCTGCTTTTCGAGGCCCTTCTCAGTATGGAGAACATCGATGTCTGTGCTGTGACAGAAACCTGGTTCAAGGCTCCTAAGAGCACCCCAAGCTATCAGGTTTTACCTCATATCATGCGTTCGCCCCAAAATCCGGACAATACCAAGAAAGGAGGGGGTATCCATATTCATCAAGGACACCCACACCTCAAGACTGGTGGCAATGCACGATGCATCGGAGACCATCCAGGTGCAATTAACCATAGGCAAGACTGCTCTGCAAATTGTAGCATGTTACAGGCCACCCTCACAAACTCAGGAACCTCACATGGCCTTCCTGAAAACACTAGAGGGATAAATGTATCACCAAACACCATCATACTAGGTGACTTCAATTACCCTAATATAGACTGGGAACACTACTCAAGCCCAAACACCCTAGCCCAAAAGTTCCTGGAATTCATAAACTCAAATGCCATGGAACAACTAGTCACCATCCCCACAAGAGGAGATAACATACTTGATCTCATCATCATGAACATGGGAGCACAATGTTCAACACGGAGGTGTACCCTCACTGGTGAGATCAGACCACAAACTAATCTCGCTGGAGGTCCTCATCCCACCCCACCTGAAATAAAAAGACCACAGTAAAGAACTTCTCAAAAGCTGACTTCACACTTCTAAAGACTAGTGTGGTCTCCTTTAAGGCCCCGAGCCGGAAAACAGTACTCAAGCGCTGAATCACTTACAAATGCCTTCTACCAGCACCTGCAGGACTGCATGGATAAGGCAATCCCAAGCAAAACAAAGACTCTTTGTACCAAAGGCAAGCGTCCAGTCTGGTGGACCCCAGCCATAAACAAACTCTACAACAAAAGGAGGAAGCTACTACAAGATAGAGCAAAATCCTTAAAAGGTAAGACACCCTTGATCACTATAAGTAAAAACTAAGAGCTCTCATAAAATCATCCAAAGCAAATTTCGAGAGAAAAATAGCTAAAGACTCAAAGACAATCATAAGGCCTTCTTTAGCTATGTTAGAAACCTGGGAGGAAACTCCCAGATATGCTCAGAGCTAGTTCAAAATGATGTGAAGATTACTGATCCTACAGACATTGCCAACATACTGGCTGACAGGTTCAGTGCAAACTTCTCCCCCTCCCCAAAGGAGATATCTATACCAAAATTGCAGCCCCCAAACATCTCCAGCGCCCAAGTGAGAACTGCTCTCCAAAGCAAAAACACAGCATCCATGGGACCTGATGGTGTCCCCGGCTGTGTGCTCCATGAACTCAATGAGAATTAAACCCACAGCTAGGACAGCTGTTTAATCAAAGTCTTACCTCTGGATACGTGCCCAGGGGTGGCACTGCAACTGTGGTACCACTTCACAAAGGCGGTGCCTCCACCAACCTGGAAATTACCGGCCCATTAGCTTGACAAGCCTTATCTGCAAAGCCATGGAGAGGATCATAATGGACCTCATAAATAAAGACATAGGAATTTGCAGACTTTGGATCCAACCCAGTTTGGCTTTGTCAAAGGCAGATCATGCCTTTTAAACTTGGTTGACTTTTGAAACAGTCACCAAAGCCATTGATGAGGAAAGGCAGTCCATACAGCCTACCTCGATCTGGCTAAGGCCTTCGATACAATACCCCACTCGGGTATCATTGAAAAACTCATCAGCTTAAATGTCAACCCATACATCACAAGATGGGTTGCAAACTGGCTGAGTGACAGAACCCACAGGGTCAGAGTTGCTGGCGCCATGTCAGACTCAAAGCCTGTCACAAGTGGTGTCCCACAGGGCTCAGTCTTGGGCCCACTCTTGTTTGGCATCTACTTTTCCAGTACAAGCAAACACAGGAGGGTTATGGCTGACAAAGTTTGCAGATGACTGCAAACTGGCCATAGTAGAAAACACATCTGATACAGATATCCTTCAGAAGGGTCTCACAGAAGCGGATAACTGGTGCCAGAGCCACGGCCTAAAGTTAAATGCCAAAAATGCATAGTCATACCCTTGGGAAAAACAAGGTTACCTAGCTACCAAATAGGTGGCAATCCACTGAGCACAGAAGAAGTTATCAGGGACCTGGGGACCCAGGTTGATAGTAGTCTGTCATTCGACACCCATGTAGCTAAAGTAGTTAGGAAGACCTTCTACATTGCCCACCTTATCATGAAGGGATTCTCATCTAGATCAAGGGAGGTCATAGTCTCCCTTTACTCATCACTCATCAGACCAATGATTGAGTACAATGCCCCATTGAATGTATCTGACCCGACACTTGCAGCAGCTGGAGGCCACAAAGTTCCTCACCAAAAGGATAAAGGGTCTCAAAATCTGTCCTATGCTGCCCGACTGAAAGAACTCCAGCTCTATTCAGTCGCTTAAACACGCTTGCTCAGAGGTGACCTTTGCCTAACATACAAGGCCATGTCAAACCCAGATTTGATGAATATGCTTCACCTCAAAAAATCTAGATCCATCAGAGCCACAAGGGCGGGAGACTTAAACCTTGACACAGCTATTAATAGGACGTGCTGGAGGGATAGATTCATCACCCAAAGACTCCCTATGCTGTGGAACAAAATCCCGGTACATGTGAGGCAGAGCACCTCGCTGGCCTTGTTCAAGAGAAATCTTGACCAATGGATGGGAGATCACAGATATACCCCAGGGATAACCTCAGTGTCACTGCTCGACAGAGGCACAGCAAAATAATGGGTATAGTTCCCCATACTAAAGGGGTGGCGTAAGCCACAAAACGATGGGCTAGGCTTGTAAATGCCCTCGGGCAGATAGCCTAGTATGAACCTATGAACCTATGAACCTATACACAGAGGCACATCACCGACATAAGGTGTCACTGGGCATGCTCACACACTTAGTATCACATGTCCGTTTGGAATGTACTGTGTGTCCATCTACACAACGGCATACTGGGCATGCTCACACACTTAGCAGTTGCAAAGGGCCATCTTGCATGCACACGGATTCTAAACACTGAAGGGCACAGTTTGGAATGTACTGTGTGTCCATCTACACAACGGCGTACTGGGCATGCTCACACACTTAGCAGTAGCAAAGGGCTGTCTTGCATGCACACAGATTCTAAACACGGAAGGGCACAGTATGGTGTTACTGTCCCCACGTACATGAAGGCCACTCACATGTACTGACCAGTACACACTCAAGAGCCATCACAGATGTCTCAGGTGCAGATCACAGAGGTAAACGCCGCAGTCTACTATGTAGCCCTCAGACATCGCCATGTCGTTGGACCAGCAACACACAGCCATACATTACCACAACACCGTGTGACTCATGACCAGTGGACTGTACATAGGTCTACAGCAACTGTGCAGACTACACATGTACTGACAGGGTTCCATCATGTGTTATGCAATGCAATGATACCACTGTACATAACCAGGTCGGCTCTACACATAACAGGGGCCTTGGGTCTTACACAGCTGTGACAGATGACTGTCGCTGTACACCAAAGAACACACACATTTGGATATGACATACATGTAATCGCAGTGGATATGTGCATGGACCACACACATACACACACACACACACACACACACACGCACACACACACACACACACACACAAAACACATATGTACATAGCATAGCTTTTGCTGTCCTCCGTGCAGACAAGTGGCTACAGCAATCACACACATTCAAATGGAAGGTAGGTCCATGGCTGTTGAATGCTAACAGTCCATGAGGTAGCAATGTTGACTGAGGACACATTCCCTCTGTACTAGTTACCCATGACACCCACCATATCATACAACAGTCCATGTGTTATGTATGTCATCACACATGTCCACCAATTGCAATGCATACAAACATGGCTACATGACAGGCATGTAGGACCAACACACATGTACATGTAGTGGTGTGCATGCAGCTACCATGCATGTGCAGTAGCTGATGTATGTAATTCATCTGTGCCTAACTACAACATGCAGTTGCAATGCAGCCCCATCATTGACACCTTTATATGGTGAAATACTGACAGTACGGTAGGATGTACATCAGGTATGGATGGATGTGTGTACATAAAGTGGTGATCCACCTTTGCAAATGGATGTTTGCCAGGGACGGCTCACAGGTGTGTCACACGCCATCCTACCATTACATGTGCAAACAGTACGCTATGTTACTGTTACTTGACGGCCCACATGCATCTGGATCAGTAGATGTGTGGACATCTGTGGTATGTTAGCCTTTCCAACAGTCAGGTTGAGGCTACGTATAGCATGCTGATATTGCCGTACGTGCCTGTGAGTACTCCACATTTACACATGGGAAACTGCAAACACTGCTACTTGTTGGCACATGCAAGTAGACCATAAGGAGGGAACCAGGGCATCATTACCACATGCTGTTACTGTTGTTACCAAGACACATACTGTGAACATATAACAATGCATGATAAACCTGTACTACATGGTATGTCTGGTGCGTGTCAACAGTACACAACTAATGTAATATACACTTCTCTCACTATTCTGTTCACCCTGTGCATCAGACCATTTGAGCATGTCCCTGCACCGATGGTGTGGATGACAGAGATGCGGCACAGGCTTCATCTTGTGCACAGGGTGATAATGTTTGCCGGGGCATAGGCTGCACCAATGGATGACATCATGTGTGTGGGTAAGGGCCGGTGATCTAATTGGACATGTGTGGTCGTTATGCATGTGGGTGTTGCGGTGCCCTACAGATGTTTTTGCCATGTGCGTGTATGTGTGCACACAGTTCTGCCTTTTGTGAGGCCTACACTCGGGTATTATTGACAGCTCCAGATTGTACAGCTCACTGTGTCTGGCTATGGCCACGTGACCTGTGCCTGCCAGGGGTTGCATGGGCACTACCTGGCAGAGGTACAGATTGGCTACTGTCTGATGACACATGTCCACTGGAACCGTGTCCCCACTGGGAACATCCAGGGCCACGTCCACGTGGCTTGCTGTGTCCTGGTGTGGACAGCACAGCACCAGCTGCACTGCTACTGCTACCGGCACTATGGGAGTGGGCATGTGAGGTGGCACACTCACGTTGACCTGCACTAGGTGGTGTCGCTGGCCTATGTCCACGTGGCCTATGCCTCACTCCTACCAGATGTTCCAGCACAGACAGCTCACGCTCACGGATTGCCATGCCATGGTCAAGGATTCCAACCATGTCACCCAATCGCCTGTCCAGAACATCAGCAATCTGCTGTTGAGCATTTGCCAATGCCTGGATGTTGTCATTTAGAGTATGGATAGCAGCCCTCTGCAGCCTCTGCCCTTCTCTGTTCTGCTGTTCAGCATGTGCCTGTGCCACCATTACAGTCTGGAACATGCGTCTGGTGACACCAGCTGCTGCACTCTGTCCTGCAGGTGCATGTCTGCCAGAGGTCCTCCTACGAGCAGCACTGGCCACATGCCTGTGTGGCACATCTGCAGTCATTACACTGACACCATGGTGTGGAGACACACCTTCTGTAGCCACCACATGTTCCTGTTCCATGCTAACAGACGCTGACTGTCCTTCCTCTATGGCCACTGGTGATGCGGTATGTGTTGGCAGCAGAACTGCATGCGGGGAAGAGGGGGACATAGCTGGGATGGCAACCATTGGCACAGATTCAGCCCTTGACAACCCTGCCTGTACCTCATGCATATGTTCATCACTGCTAGTATCTGTGGGGACACTAACATCAGATGGACCACAGGAGGGTAACGCACCTACATCACCTGTGAATGCAAAGAAAGACTCTAAATTACAATAGACACACACACACACACACACACAGACACACACACACACACACAGACACACACACACACACACACACACACACACACACACACACACACACACACACACACACACACACACACACACACACACAGAGACACACACACACAGACACACACACACACAGACACACACAGGCACACACACAGACACACACACAGACACACACACACAGACAGACCATGCATGTGATTTGACAGACGGCATGCAGCATGCATGTGATACAGCAGACGGCATGCAGCTCAGACATTAATAGTGTTAGTTAGCATACCTCCCTGGGTTGCACACAACAGCAAGCAGGTGTCATATCAGTAGCCATGCAGTTCACACAATCATGGTAGTAAGCATGCATACCCGTGATACACCATGTAGACCAGAACAGGTTAACAGTATACATGGCTGAAGTGACCTTGACATGTAATCTGCTGACGTGTGCATTAACATGCATACATGTCTGACACAATGGTGTCCTGACACATGTACAGCGTTGTAATGGGCATCACATTGCAGTGTTGTCTGTATGCCCTACAGATAGAATGCATGTTTAGCAAATGTGCATGAGCATGGAAGGGTAGTGTGAGTCATCTACATTGCTATACAGTGTGAAGTGCAGATACTGTGCCATTGCATGGCATCACGAGGCATCTATATTGCTATGCAGTGCGTAATATGCACACATTGCATAGCCATAACTGCATGCATACCCATGACATAACTGTGGATTGTGACCCATGATGCTGAGGTGTATACACACCAAACCATGCTGTGTCATGTGACAGGTCACCGGAGGACCTACAGATGACACCCCTACACAACTACTACAGAGTCTTAGCTGCCTGGCAACCATGTGCACACATGGCAGACTTGTCAATTCACCATGTCCCACATGACATTGATGTACCACACACACGAGGTGCACAGCTAACTGTGATGTCCTACAGCAGCAAGGGAAATGTACAGTATCTGTGGCCTGATGTGGTGTCAATGTCTGTGGAAGCTGTACAGGTGACTACTGTCATGCTATGACACAGTCGTGATGTCCAACAGATCTTATATGGCAGACTTAAGTGACACATCCTCTAGCTGCGCACAGGCTTTTAGGATGTCCAGTGTATCACATCAACTGTATAATCAGTCAGCTAAGGCTATAATTGGACCATGTGTGGACAATGTTGAACAGGGTGTATACACATCACATCTACTGTGTGGCTACATGTCTCTGGCTATCCCCCATGGCCATGTGTGAACATGTGTTGGCCAAATGTTTGTGATGGCCATCTATCTCACATATCTGTGTTGTCTCATATGACATACACCCATAGATGTCAGATATGTCACCATCCACAGGGCTATGCAGACAACGGGTTGTATGTTTGGTATGTGGGGTATGTGTTATGGGATAGTGTGACAATATTGCAGCCAAAACACTACGTGTCTGGGACATGTCAGATGGCACATCACAATGTGTGCACCCATTGCAGGGGCATATAATACAATGGTGACTCCTGTGGGCTGCCCATATCCCTGCTCACTGTGTGGTACTGTTTTGCGTACCACACATGTGTTGTTCCAATGTATAGTACATATGCCTACATTGTACAACACCTCCACCATTGTATGCACAGCTGTCCACACATGTAGCAATGACAGATACTGTAGTTTCATGTTGGTGTATCATTTCATTTGTATATATTGCACATGGGTAGCCAGTGTGAATGATGGGAGATGCGACCTGTATATCGTGACTGGACCAAACATCAAGTGTACAAGTGTTAACTGGCCACATGGTGAATAAATCTATACTTTAACATGTCTGATACTGTTGACAGTCTCACCTGCAATGGACTGATGTCTGTGTGGCACACCAGAGGTACCTGTATAGGGGTGACACAGCAGTTTGAACATTATCCATGACTGTATGACAGCCACAGGGTGCACTGTGCATGTTAACACATTCGCCTGTACAATAGCATATAGTATGCACATGTGTGCATACACAGGGTAGCATACTGTAGTATGCAGCATGTGTGTAAACATACCTTGCATATGATGTCACATTACATAATGTACAGTGACACATGCAACTAAATGGGATATAATAGTTATATGTGCAGTACTGACTTACCAGACAACTCCAGGCTCACTGGTTGGGAGACACCCACCTCCACGATGGCAGCTAGTGTTTGTGGATGCTGTTCTGAGGGTGTCCCCAGACTGGCCAGTAACTCCTCGGTGGGTGTGAGTGGGGGCTGGGTTGGTGGCCCACCACCTGTTCCACCTTGTTCCCTGGTGATTGCAGTGGCACGCTGTTTCGCATGTCGTATCAAGTCCATGCAGTGTCTGCGCACTTGCTGGTAGGTGCGGTTATGGCCACCCACATCATTAACCCTCCTGCGAAGGTCCTGCCATAGGTCGTCACACTGCTGGGCATGCTGTGGCACATGGCTGAACAACACCTCATAGTTCTCATGGAGGTACGGGATGACGACATCATCCTCCTGGTGGCTGTACGCTGGCAGGCGTGAACGAGGCGTTATCTGTAAGACATAATGATGGTGACATATCATAGTATCACAGAGATGTACAGAGACACTGCTGCACATACATTTGTATTAAATCTAATACAGCTGCACAGTTATCTTTGCAAATCATCATGACACTGACACGACTGACATGTTTGTGTCACACAAATGTAACACCCGTTATGCATTGGATATCATCACCATATATGTGTGTCACCTCATTACATTGCTCATACTCCATGTGAATGCTGTCTTGATGTGGGCATGTCTGTTTGCCTGCACTGGTGTTCTTACCTATCAGAACATGCCTGGATGTGTCCACAGTAATGCTGTTGACCTTGATGCTGTGTATATGTCACATATCAACACATACACTGTCTTAATGGACGTGAGCAGTGACAATGCACACATACGCATGGAAACCTTTACATGCATGTGTTTTACCATATACATCTACACGGCACTGTACAGCAGTTCAACATACTGCCACGGATCGCCTGTGTTGCACATGTGATAGACATGGGACAATGGCTACCCGGACGTCATTCGCAGGGATGGTTATCAACTATAGCATGTATGGTCAAGGTTTCCTAGATGTATCCGACAGCCATTTTGCCACCATGAGGTGCATCAGTGCCACATTACTGATCCAGACAGTTGATAATACATCTACCATACGGTCATCACACCATGTATGACAGAGATGACATGTGCAGCTTTGATGGACAGGGTTGCATGGTATGGCGGGAGTAAGTCACATGTATGGCACAGGGATCTGTCCAGCATGTGGCGATCCTAGTAGTAGGACGGTGGCTGTCCATGACGTATGTCTTTCAGATCAGGATATGTACGTGTAGCATGTCCAACATCACAGTGTAGCACATGTCTTTATGCAAGGTAGCCAGCATGCTGCATAGTGGAGGTGAGGATTGTGAAGGCTGGTATCGCTCATCCACGTATGGCCAATACCCCTTAAAGGTGATATGTGATCCAATATTGGTCACCCGAGTGCTGAGTATACCTGTCCAATGATATCCATGCTCATGGATGGCACCCTGTCATGACATGGGTGCCTCATATGACTACCTAATAGGCCTGGAGACATCACCAACTCAGGGAGGTGAACTGCACAGCTCCATCCCTTACACAGTGTCCATAATGTTGACCGCAGCCTAGGTGGTAGTTAATGGGTACAGGGATATTCACCTAGTGGTGACAATGCTAATATCATCTGTCAGATTGTGCACATATGTCACACACCTCACCCACAAAGCCCATTCTGTATGTTGTCCACAACACTGAGACAGCTATTGCTCATAGGTCATGGCCATTCACATCCTTACATACACAGATGCCTCACATTTGTCTGTGTGGTATGGGCTACAATGAGGGGGGAGTACAACACATTAACCCTGTTTTACTGTAGCTGCCACTGGTGTGATATGCACATGTCACTCTGACACCTTTTGTAGTGTTGATTCTGTCAACAGGCCACTGGTAGAACACTCCTGTGACATACGAAGGTACATGTAGTCAAACATCCGTACTGTCATCTACGTCTGTACTGCTAACATCTACGTTGATAAAGGATCATGAACTTGCAGACCATACTCAGCAGGGTAATAGTGCAGTGCCTCCAATTATGACTGTTGTCACCACTTGTGGGTTGATATTATCCAACACCCTATCTGTATTGCATTTTCATGCTCAGCACTTGTTCAGAACTTGTGAGCACTTCATGAGCTACTAATTAATATAGCACCCATTCCAAACCATTTCTCACAAGTACACTGTCTGTCCTTACATTTCCAGCTTGCTTACAGTACAACAGCTGTTGTACACACGTAACTCACATATCTTGTGAGACATGGTTGAATATACAGGCATGTCCAACTGTCACGTACCAGTGCTATTGCCTGTCTATATGATGAATGTGGTGTACATGTGGCAATAGAGCAATTGTCTCATGTACACAGTCAATGCTCACCTCCCAACATATGACACTATAGCCTGTGGGAGATGTACATATGTAGCCATGCTGGGGGTAATGCTCTCATCAACCCAGACTGAACCTGACAGTCATGTGGGGACGTGCAACATTTGCAACACACCCCACTCATCACATAGTCTCACAAGATCTCCACCACCACAGGCCACACATAGTATGAGTACAACTTTTGCAGAACCTTTCCATACTCTGTGTAGGCACCAAAGGCAGCCCCCATCACCAAACACAACAACAATAACTTATAGCCCACAGACTGATGTGTGCCCATCACACACAGCCAATAGGGTGCTATAACATACACAACACACCAGTCATAGGTGACTCTGTAGATTGTCACACTGATGTCCCACTCAGCAGGCTACACAAGGCGATAGTCGCTTACATCTAGCTGTCAGGTAACTGGTTCTGCAACATAACCTATGCACCCATGCCACACCTCACCAGGTACAATTTGACTGTCATTCTCCATGTTAGTGTGACTGCCCTGAAATGCAACTTCACAGACTACATGTGCAGGGACATGCAATAGCTCACCGGTCTTGTAGCCCTGAAGGTATCGGCCAAGCCCTGGGGAGCATTATGCATTCATCCGGACTTGATACCACTGTACAACGACTGACTGTTTTACTTCAACAGTTGCCTATGCTTCTGCTGTCATTCCACAGGCATCCAGTATCTGTCCGCTTTGACTGACATGGTCAACAAAACACAATGCTTTGGCACAGATGACCTGCACCTGTCAGCCCTGGGAGTACAGATAACATGTAAGGCTCTTGCTGCTCCTATACTGCCTGTCTTGCACAGTTTCCAATAACATTCACCACCAGAACAGGAACAGGCAAGCAAAACATGGGGTCATGTGACTCGATGCTTGACATCTTCATCTCTGACGCATGCAGGCAAGGCACTCCTTATAATGGACCACTTCAATATCTCTGCAGTGACTGGGACCTGCCTCTAGGCTCCGCAGAGCACACCTGCACTGACAGGTTATACGCAGACCACACCTTTCAGTCATGTATACGCAGATCACACCTTTCAATCATGTAACCTGGACCGGAACACCCACGGCTGAGGTGTTCCCATATTCCACTATGTTGTACACACCTCCTGGCTAGTTACTTAGCACAATGCATCAGAGGTAATCCATGTGCAACTAACTGTGGCCAGAACTGCTATACACATTGTAACATGCTACGGATTCAACAACATACCCCACGGTTACCAGCCCTCATTTCTTGGTGTACTGGACAGTTGGGTTCAGACAGGTAGTACTGATGTGAGACTGACACTACCCCACACTTAACTGGGATAGCCACTCATGTACAGACACATTAGGCTGTCCGGGATTCATAACCACCACTCGGCTGGATCAACCCATACACACCACCTCCAAGATCAACAATATCCTAGACATGGACACTACCAACATGTGAATGGTGGTCCACACCTGGGGTTATCCCCTCGTTGGTGGTTACCGAACATATGCTAATCACCCTTGTTATCCACATCCCGGCACCACACCCTTCACGACATACACAGTACAAGATTACTACAATGCCTACTACAGACGTCTTATGACAGCAGTAGTAAATGCCATGACACCCGTGCAGATGGACAATGTACATACAAATGCTGAAACATACCCCAGTGCACTTCATTAGCACTTACATGACTGCATGGATCATGCTATTCCAAACAGAGCCATGATGGTACCCACCAGATAACAGATGCCACTCTGGGGTCCAGTTCCATGGACATAATGTACAACAAAAGGTGGAGGCTGTTGCAAAGTGGAATACAATCCCATGGGTGAGATAGCTCACTGGTCAGCCACAGTAGGGCTACGGGATCCCTTATCACATACTCCGAACCTAGCTATGTAAACATTACTGTGACACATTCCAGGGTGTACCACAAGGCATTATGGAGGTATGTCAGTAGTCAATGGCAATACCCACATCTGCTCTGACATACGACAGTTACTCAGGAACATTACAGAACCAAGTGATGTTGGCAACATCCTGGCGGATGGGTTCAATGCTAACATTACACCCTCTCACTCCCTACAGGGCCACAATCCATGCAGGAACATTGCGGTGTCCCTGCGGTCACAACTACACAGTACTAACCTGCACTCTCTAAGGCCTGGAACACTGACTCCATGTGACCATTCAACATCCCAGGCTGTGATTTACACAAACCTCTGAACGACATGTCTCCCCACTTGGCCACCAGATTCAGTAATAGCCTTGTATCAGACATTGTGGCCCCTGAATGGCACACATCAACAGTTATCACACTCCACACAGGTGGTGCCACAATGAACCAGAGGGACTATTGCCCTATACGCCTGACTGGACTGTTCTGCAAGGCTATGGGGCACATCATCATGGAAGTCATTCACAGAGACATCGGTGGGCTCCAGTCCTTTGATGCCACCCAGGTTGGACTTGTTAGGGCCAGAGCATGGCTCCTACACCTGGTGGACTCCTTTGATACAGTTACCAGGGTAGTTGATGATGGTAAGGGGGGACCACACAGCCTCCATTGTCCTCTCTTTGGCTTTCAGCACCATTCTCCATACTGGTATTGACAACATACACATCCACCTGCACATCGACCCCTATGTCTCAGGATGTTATGCAAAGTGGCTCACAGACAGAACCCACACAATGAGGGTAGCATACCATAGTACCTACTGTATTTCAGTTACACTTGGCGTACCACAGTCCTCAGTCATAGGGCACCTCATGTTTGGTATATGCTTCCCTGAGGTACAGGCTAGCACAGAGGGACTTTCCCTGACTAGCTTTCCAGACAACTGTATACAAAGCACCATGATTGATCCACCAGCTGATACTGACTCCCTCCATAAGGGTGTCACTGTGACGGATACCTGATATCAATATCATGGCCTCAAGCTGCATGACACAAGGTGCATGAACATCCCCTTTGCATTACACCAATCACCCACTGACTATCACATAGGTGGTAGTCCCCTACATACATGTCACATTGTACGTGATCGTAGTACACACGTATGTAGCACCCACTCCTTTGATAACCATATTGCCAATGTGGCGTGGATATCCTTCTACTTGGCCACCCTTATCTGTACTGGGTTTGTAGCTGGAACATAGGCACCCATTGTACCTCTGAACTCCTGACGTATACACACATTCAAGGGTACAACACCCCATTTAGGGTGTACCTTACAGAACAGCTACGGCTTTACATACCACAACATTAACACACCATGAGGATTATTGAGCTCCGAAGGTTGACGTATGCGGCAGAACTATGGACACCACGACTGTACACATTTGCATACTGCATACTCAGGGGTGACCTCTGCTGAACATACAGGGCCCATGTCCACAAAAATATTCATGGATATACTCCACATAAGCGACATAAGCAAAAGCCACTGAGAGCAACATGCTCATGGATATGTGCACACACGCAACGATGAGTGGGATGTGCTTGAGGGTTATATTCCCAAACCAGACACTCACCATGCTTTGGAACATGATTCCTATGTACATCATGCAGGGACACTCAGTAGCACTGTTCATGTGATACCTCACTTGGTGGATGGGAGACACATATGTATGCCAGGGATCACTGCAGTGGCTGTACTGTGCAGAGGTGCAGGTAACACATGGCTCTGCTGTTCACAGACAGGACATTACCCTAGAGAGGTGCTGCTGGTGTAAATGCTGTAGTTGGGCTTACACATAGACTTGCCAGACAGCATAGTACCCCACTATGAACCTGTGAAGCTATTACATGTCCTTTGTGCATGGTTAATTGAGTAGCTCTTCCATTTCAATTAGCTATCATGCTGTTAAAGTGTCCTGTGACTACAAGCCATATATATCCTGTTATTGTATATTGTACATACCAATAGACGATACCTTTGGTATGCATGATATGACTGTTATGCTGTGTAGAATATCTGACATATCTACCTACAATACTGTACATTACACATATTGTACATATTATCCCATAATGCAAAGCATACTTGCACAGCAGGACCACCTTAGGCATGTCATTGTCGTTATATGCCCATACACATGCCTACTGTGACAGTATATCAACATATACTATCCTCTGCTATGGCACGTACTTGTTGGACATACCCTACCACTGACGGTGGGTGGTATGGAATTGTTCTGTTTAAAGCCCTCATGTAGCATCCCTTGTGGTGTCTGTGATGCTTACCTTGTGGCCCACTGCAGGACACACAATTTCTACAAGCGTTACTATGCTTAGCAGGACATCACTACATAATACCTTTTCCCACTTTATGCATTGTGGACACTTTTCATTAAATACAAAACAGGCTATACATACACTAACATACTGAGTGTTCTACATACCTTGTTAGCATTCCGAACTTTCGTAACTATCTCTCTTACACTGTTTAAACAGTTCTATGGTATGAGCATACGGTTTGAATGTCTGGCAAGTCATCCGTATATAGGTCGATACCTGTAACATGTGGTTTCCTGCCGCCAGTTGGTGTTCCTGAGTAAATTATTACATGCACATCAACTGTGCAGCTACTCCATTTGCCAATTACATGGCAACAGTGGGGTATAATTGAATTCTCCACTTGGGCATTGCCCATTTGCCCTACCTTCGGGGAGACGGCCTGTATGTGTTTTGTTGTGTGTAATTGCAACTGCTATGTGTAGAGACATGGATATTTTGGATTCATGTCCCCCATGGATTGTGTGATGGATAGAGTATGTGGTTCTACATGTGAGTGTACCTGTCATCTCAACCATCTGATAAGGGACTATTGCAAATAAAACCTGTAACATCGCCGTCTGTTCCATTATACAATGGCTACGATTTCACATGGCGCCTTTAAAAATGTGTCTCTCACAAGGTATGTTAACGCTTCTGCAGATATAATTGAGTGAGTGGATGTTTGTGCTGTTATTACAGTCTGTATTTCTATAGTTTCATGTGTGGGGGATGTAGGTGGGTGTACGTAGCATATACAGGTTTGTGGGGCTTGCATTTCTACATATTCCATATATGTGTGTGGGCTCCTTCCCTAATTAAAGACCTATCAGTTAGTAGACTTTTGTTACGGGCATATACATTGGGCCATTGTTAATCGGTTTTTATATAGTATGCAGGTGAGGTTGATACTTCCATACATCCGGAAATACAGTGATATGTAAAGGAATGTTACTAAATGACAGCTGTCCTGTGTATTTCTGTCCCAGATATTTGCACTCATTGCAGTTGTGTTGGTAACTGAACCTCTTTGGCATGGGTTGCCACCTTTTCAAATGGCCATAGTGGGACATTTGCGGGACACACATCGGTGTTTACAGGCCGACACATACCCACGGTCAGTACACAGGATAGCACATATGTTTATCCTGAATACATACTCATTCTTGTAGGACTTTGGCTACTTATCATATTTCATGTATCATTTACGTTTTTTACATACAGGCATAACTATTTAATGCAACTATTACATAATATATGGGACATAATTATGTCCTACAATCTTGGACATTTGCCCTTTTTAATGTTTTATGTCAGGACACAACTGCCCAGGGAGGGGCTGTCCCTCCTAATGTGGGACAGGTGGTTACCGTATGCCTACGGCTAGCTATAACCACACCTACCATAATGATCTACCTCTGAGTTAGCACTAACAGACACACGATGCAGACACACTCACACACACACACACACACACACACACACACACACACACACACACACACACACACACACACACACACACACACAAACACACATTACAGTCACATGGAAAAGCACACAGCACCCTCAACACATACATACACAGATTACGACAATCACAAACACAGTTGAACACAGTACCTACGTGGACCGCAACACCGGCAGCGGTAACTAAATGTCCCTTCATATCGTTATAATATTACTCGCGGTTCATGTGTTCCGGTACTGTGTTCTTTCGGTCTTTCAGCCTCGTGGTTACGCGTGTCGGTATGTGACACATTCCATATTCGGCAGTATCCTATTTATTTGTACCTCCATGGTTGTGTACATGTCGTTGACCTATCTATATATTTGCAGGTATTGGTGAATCCGTATATATCAACATATATCTCTCTATCACCCTTTCTATCTGTATTTTATATATATATATATATATATATATATATATATATATATATATATATATATATATATATATATATATATATATATATATATATATATATATATATATACACATATATATATCTGACAGAGAGAGTGACAGGCAGAATACACCTTTCATTGTGTACTTGTTGGTGTATACTGTTTCCTGGACTCCGCACGTTTGTGTTTGAACCTGTCACATTACACACCTGCCGTAGGTACATCTTGGCTACCATAGTGTTAGGTGATTGTGTACATGATTGCGTGTTCTACTCCTAGCAGTGGTCGTTTTACCCTTCAGAGCAGGCACTATTAGTACAGGGGTGAATAATATTGGTTTCACCTGTTCTGGACATCATTGACCGTGATCTGCGCGATATTCAGAGAAGCTTAGCCCTGTTTCGTGCATATCCGTATAGTCATATTTAAACAACGCTTACCAGCACTGGGCAATGCATATTCCTGCTAACATTTGCTAAACATGATCTGCTGACCTGCATCCGACATGCATGAGTTGTGCCTTCGGGATTACGTTACATCCCTTGTAAGACATGGGACCGGGAACATGCACGACGGTCACTGCATTTACCACTTGGGCATCCGGGATTTGTACACGTGTTATGGCATTTTGTATGTGGGCTATACTACAGTTGTTACTCCATACTGCAATCACATGGGTAACTTAGTTAGTTTACATATGGATGAGTCCTATTAAAGGTATGTTCATGTGATGTGTAATGGATGTGCTCCAGCATTGGGTATGTATATTACAGTGAGCCACACACTAGAATGTGCTACACCTTCAAACGACCGTAGGTGGAGCATGCTGGTGTGACAGATACCTGTCATGGGTACACCCCATGCCTTGACACGACATCCATGATCACATTATGTGGAGCCCCTCATTAACGCACCAGGAAATCCATGCAGAGTGTGTGGGGAACAGTGATTACACACATGAGATCCCGCAATTCCCTCTGCTTCACTGAGCGACAGTTGGTTACTCGATGTTGTGGCAACAGCAGACACTGTTTGCCTCGATTGATGTATGGCCTCTGACAATTGGGCGTGTACCTACCGATGTACCTAGGAACCTATACACACAGTACCAACATATGCTGATAGGTGCGTGTACTGTTTGGGTGTTGACATTCCTTTTTCCAATAGCTGTTGTGTGTACAATGGTTGAGGGCTGCCTATGTAGGATTCACACAGTAGCCCACCTATACATTACAATTTACAGGTGGCCGTGTGTGTGTGCCATCCATTTTATTGTGTGTGCAGGTGGAGAGGTGTGTCAGTCCGTAGGGGCCTACACTGTCAGAGTATGTGCTATACGTTCCCTCTTTGCCAAGGCATAGGCATATTGGGCATGCCTCCGTCTGCCTACTGGGGCTGGCACAGGGTGTTCGTGGTCTGAATCCCTCTGTGCCTGTGATGGCCTTGGCAATTGCGGTGGGCTATGAGGGCCTTCACCATTTTGTCCCTGCTGCAGCTGTTTCCGCAGGATCATATTATGTAGCATGGCACATACTATGAAGATGTGGGCACACGTGCCTGGAGAATACTGCAAGGCTCCACCAGATATGTCCAAGCAATGGAACCATGATTTCAGCATCCTAAACACACGCTCTATGATGATTCTGGTTTGTGCATGTGCCTCATTATGGCGTTCTTGCATGGGTGTGTGTGCATTTCTGATGGGAGTTATCATCCACGGCTCCAGTGCATAGCCAGCATCCCCCACAAGGTGGCCATGTGGGATGTCCCCCCTGACAAATACCTGATACAGCTGTGAGGCATGCCAGATATGGGAGTCATGGTAGCTTCCAGGGCTGCCAGCACACACATCCATGATAATGCCCTGGGCATTGCACATGACCTGGCAGTTGATGGAGTGGAATCCCCTGCGCCTACCATGCTCACTGGGTAGTGACTTGATATGTATGTGCATGCAGTCTATCGCACCCAGTACCTCCGGGTAGTGTGCCACATGGTGGAAGTGACGCATATTGCTGGCCAACTCCTCCTGCATTTGGGGGAAGTATATATGCTCATTGGCATGTGGTAACCTGGCATCCAGGAACTGGTGTAGTACCCTGGATGCTGATGCCTGTGAGATCCCTATTATATCTCCAGTTGGCCTTTGAAAGGTACCTGTGGCTAGTATTCGCAAGCTTACACATACCTTCGTGTCCACTGGGATGGGTTCCCCTCTGTTGTTTCTGGATCTCAGGCGTGGCCGGCACAGCTCAACTATTTGCTGTAAGATGTCCCTGTCCACCCTGTAATGCTCTACTATCTCCAGATCATGTAGCCCCTGGTAGGTTACCCTTGGTCTGAACACTCTTCTCCTCCTCCGGGGCCTGCGGTGGTTGTCAGCATCATCCTCCACAACACCATCAGTCTCTACCACATGGTGATGAATCACAGCTATGGCAGTTCCCAACATGTACATTTTAAAAGTTCCCCGTATGTTTACACCTATGGTGCAGTGTTTGGGAATACACAGGTGTGTGTGGGGTGCTTTCACACTTTATACTATTGTGCTTTGAACACCGATGATGTCATAGGGTGTGTCTGTACGATTGTAGCTACAGGGTATCTTATGTGTTTTACGACAGGAGCTACTATTGTGGTGCCCTTGGTGTTGAATTACATTTGGCTGCCGTGGATTACCTCTTGCCCTTCCCTTTACATTTATTCACGTTGCACCTACCATTTTCTGGCATGCATCCAGCAGCCTGCTTTCATTTGTACTTTCCTAGACCTGGCTTATCTTGTGTAATGTGTTCTATTGCTGGTCTACTGCAGGTTTGCTTTGCTCTGCTATGACAGTTCTCCTTTCTTTGCAATCCGACACCTCCCCTATTCTGTTTTGCAGGTTTATGTGAGCAGACTTGTCAGCTGCCGTCGATTGCCCGCTGTGAGTTAATAGGTGTTAATTGCTCAGTTGTACTCCAATTACCCTACTGCAGCATTTCCTTATTTTCTTCTCCTGACCTTCCTGTTTGTGCTATGGTGCGTGGTGCGTGCATCCACTTACCGGGTTTCGGGCACATTTTCATCCCCGTACACATGCGCTTTCAGGCACCATATGTGCTCTCAGTTAAACTATGCTATACCTACTTCCCCACCCCTGTCCTGCAGCTTTGCTTAGCAATGGCCAGGCCAGATTTGCATTGCTCCAGTGTGCTTACAGCTACGGTGGCACACCCCACTGCTGATGTCATGTATACCTCTGAGCCACTCCTTGGTGTTGTAGCGCTGCACCGTATGGTACATCCTTAATCCGGTGGGACGTTTGCGATTCAGTATTACCTGCCTCATTTGCATGGCATTGACTACTAATTCATAGTTACCGTGCCGAACACTGTCACAGACCCTTAGCAACCCTTGCAGCTTGGTTGTGGTGTACCATACATACCATTGCGTATTATGGTGAAATCCTAATTTGTATTACATTGCGATTTTATGACATTTGTATATATTTTCTTTGTGTTCCCATTTGCGCACACATGCCCTGCGCTTGTACTTTGCGTTACTATGGACATGAAATTAAATGTTGTTTTTAGGTGTTCTGCATCTTTTCTTATACCATTGGCTGTATATTTAGCCATTGGCATATGTTAACTTTGTAATACATGAGTCTGGTCTGCTTTCATAGCTCTGATGTTCTGTTTGGAAAAATGTAAACCGTGTTTTTTGGTTTACATTTCTGTGGGCTTACGCTACGCCTGCACCACTTTATGTATCGCTATGTACCTTCATTTGCATGGTGCGGCACTGTGCATGGGGAGATTAGCATACCTAAGTTGAGGGTTGCGCAGATCTGGCATACGCCGGTAGTGCACGTGGAATTGGATCGTACCTGAATCGCTCGGCGGTCATATTTGGCGTTATACCACCTATGCTACGCCTGCGCCTGGTGCAAGCTTCATGAATCCCAGTGTGTGTATTTTGTGTTTGTTACATTTGCACACCTGAGAATATCTCTTTGGTTTTGACCTCAGAGTAGAACCCAAATTATATGGAAAGTGACTAGTTTTATTTTTTATACTAAATTATAATGTGCTAGAGCTAATTTATAAATACTGTATTGTATTTTGTGTTGTGATGAATTTTTACATTTAGAACTTGTTTAGTAAGTAATCTGGAGAGATAAGTGTGTACTGTTATTGTTAAAAATTCTCTATTGTCTCCAGGAGCAGTGTATTTTTAATTGGCCTGTGTGCTCCACTTTGTTTGTTTAAACTTGGTGTGTTTTCTGCACAAATCCATCTGAGGAAATCTACTTTGTTTTCATCTCAAACTAGATCTTACAACACCTAGGAAGTGACTACACAAATACACCTGAGGACATCTACTTGGTTTTCGTCTCAAACCAGATTTTACTACACCTGAGAAGTGACAATTTTTTTTGCTTTAAATTATAGTGTGCTAGAGTACTGTTCTTTGTTTTGAGCTGTGGTGATTTTGTTGCATTTATCACTCATTTAGTAAGTACTCTCCTGGTGAGAGGAGAGGCTACTGCTATTGTTCTTTGCAAAGTTTGCTATTGGCTACAGTGGTAGTGCATTTTTAATTGTCCTTGTGCTCTAGTTTGTTTAAACTCTGTGTTGTTAGGGTTACCACCTGTCCCACTTTGCGAGGGACAGTCCCTCTTTGGGCAGCTGTGTCCTGCAAAAATAATTGAAAAAATGGCAAATGTCCTGAGATTTTAGAACAAAAATATTTTCTACATTTTCTTTAATAGTTGCATGTTGTTGTTGTGACTTTCGGCTTTTCCCGGTTAGGGGTCGCCACAGCGGAACTCCTGTCAGCTAATGATTGGCAGTTGATTTTTATGTACCGAGTTGGCAGCCCTGACGCACAACCTTCAATGAAGGTACGCCCATTCACGCATGTGATTCACGCAGGGTTGGGAGGGTGGCCTAATGTTTAAGGTGTTTGCCTTACAAACACAAGGTACAGGGTTTGAGTCTCACAAGGGACAATTGGCTAGGTTTAAAATGGCTTGCAAGGGCAGTTAATCTAGTACTAATCTATGAACCTAATCTATGAACCTATGTCTCCACGCAGAAGATGCTCTAACTGAGAGTCGAACTGGACAGCGTCTTACTGTGAGGCGACAATGTTACCGCAGCACCACCACCACAGATTTTCTTTAATAGTTGCATAAAACAGTTATTTTGTATCTGAAACACCTAAATGTTATAAGAAACAGAATAAGCAACTAAAATGCTACAAGAATAAGCTTTTATTTAGGCAAAAAAGTGAAGTTTTGTCCTTTGTACTGGTCGTGGGTATGTTTTGCCTTGCAAAATCTGACAATTCTACAAAAAATGTCCCACTTTGGGCATTTGAAAAGGTGGCAACCCTATTGTTTCCACACAAGCATGCCTGCAGACATCTACTTGGCTTTGGCCTCAAACCAGAGCCCACTACAGCTGAGATGTACTGCACATTTCAGAGGATATTTGCATACTTTGAGAACTATTTTTGACAAATCTAAGTATTCACATCAACGAGTTTTGTAAAAAAATCTGCAAATGGCTTAGCGCTCAAATGTACAGCATTGAGTGGAAAGCTCCATTTCAGACAGTGGTGGTTCCACCTTCTGTTCTTAGATTGGCTCCCAAATCCTAATTACAGCTAATTGGCAAAGAGAGATAGGGAGGCAGTCTGAGAACAGAGAGCATAGAAAGCAATCAGAATACTCAGTAGAAGTCCATGGCTACATACAGGGCAGCCTATTAAAACCCACTGTAGCACAGACAAGAAACAAAAATAACCTGCTATCCTCTTCAATTTCCCTCACTAAATATGGTTCTGGCTAATCACATTTAGTGATGAGGAGGAAAAAATAAAATGAAAAATCAAACACGGACTAAAAGAACACAACTGCAAAACTGATAGTTACAAAGATGTGGCGGGGGGGCAGTAAACCTCTTAGCTCAAGAATAAGGGATAAAGACAAAAAGTAACTGGGAATAAAGCTCCCATATTAGAGACACATATTAAATATTACTCTTATATACTTTTAAATTTGCAAGAATAATAGCTTTTGTATTAGCAAGAAGGCTATAAAGTCTGAACTCAAAATGCCTGTGATTATTTACTGACTGCAGTCCTCAGTACATGAATAATATGAGAAAAATCGAGTATATTCAACAAAGTCAAAGATTGTTGAGAACATTGCATGTCTATGTGTGGGGAAGGGAAAATGGGAGATGTTATGATTTGAACCCTATATGTCTGACAGTAGTGACTTTTCTGTTGGTACAATTTATGTATTTCTTTATTCACTGAATTAGAGTGATTCATCTGAATGGTATAGGCTGTAATTGCTGGACACATTTCTATGTTTGTGCATGACTGGGCAGGGGGCCTTTGTTTCTGTGCCTCTGCATCTTATGCTTGACTCTCTGTCCCGGTAATTATAGTCACTTGTTTGACTGAGTACTCCTCAGATGTTTTATACTAATTAAATGAATGAAGAAATGCATAAGCCATGTAAGGCTGTGTGTATTTATTTGGATGTGCATCAGTGTGTGCATGTGAGTGAGTGAGTGAGTGAGTGAGTGAGTGAGTGAGTGAGTGAGTGAGTGAGTGAGTGAGTGAGTGAGTGACACAAAGAGAGAGAGAGAGAGTGTGTGTGTGTGTGTGTGTGTGTGTGTGTGTGTGTGTGTGTGTGTGTGTATGTGAGACTGTAACCATCTTAGCACAAAAGTCAGGAACAAAGGCAGAAATAATTGAGGCAAAGCTCCCAAATCAGAGACAGATTTTAAATATTGTGTTTATATACTTAGAAATTTGCTAGAATAACAGATTTTGCATTAGCATGCATTTTATGAAGGCTATGAAGTCTGAACTCAAAATGTCTGTTATTATTTAGTGACTGCAGTCCTCAGTGTGTGAAGAATGTCTGAGGAAGAGACAACAATATCAGAAAAAATTAGGGATATTCAGCAAAGTCAAAGATTGTTGAGAGCATTGTGTGTCTATGTGTGGGGATGAAAAAAATAGGTGATATAATGCTTTGAACTGTACATGTCTGACAGCAGTGACTTTACTGGTGTTACAATTAATATATTTCTTCATTCACTGAATCTGAATGATACATCCAAACAGTATAGGCTGTAATTGCTGGACACGTTTCTATGTGTTGTGCTTGAATGGAGAGGGGGTCCTGTGTTTCTGTGCCTCTGCATCTTATGTGTGACTCTCTGTCCCAGTAATTATAGCCACTTCACTGGCTTGAGTACTCCTCAGATGTTTTATAACAATTCAAAGAATGAAGAAATACATAAATCATATCAACAGTAAAGTCATTGCTGCTTATGCTTATGTGCACACAAGTGAGCACACGTGTGTGTGTGTGTGTGTGTGTGTGTGTGTGTGTGTGTGTGTGTGTGTGTGTGTGTGTGTGTGTGTAAACCTAGTTCATCAACAATCAGGGATAAAGGCAGTAAATACCTGGGGGCAAAGAAGCACCCAAATCAGAGACAAATTTTAAATATTGTTCTTGTAACATTAGAAATTTGGTAGAGTAACAAATTTTGCATTAGCATGCATTTTATGAAGGCTATGAAGTTAGATCTCAAAATGACTGTGATTATTTAGTGACTGCAGTCCTCAGCATGTGAAGAACTTCTGAGGACTGGACAAAAAGACTCAAAACAATCTGGGATGTTCAGCAAAGTCAAAGACTGTTAAGAGCATTGTGTGCCTATGTGTGGGGAAGGGAAAATGGGAGATGTAATGCGTTGAACTGTATATATCTTGACAGCAGTGATGTTTCTTTTGGTACAATTTATGTATTTCTTCATTCACTGAATCAGAGTGATACATCTGAACACTTTTCTATGTTTGTCAATGTATGTGTGTGGAGGATTCTTGTGTGTCTGTGCCTCTTTATCTTGTCTGTGACCCCGTGTCCCAGTAATTATAATGAGCTCATTGACTGATTACTCCTCAGATGTTTTATTCTAATTCAAAGAATGAAGAAATGCATAAATCATATCAACAATAAAGTTACCTTTGTGCGTGTATTTATTTGCATATGTATGTACGTGTGTATGTGTTTATGTGTGCATATGCGTGTGTGTGTGTGTGTGTGTGTGTGTGTGTGTGTGTGTGTGTGTGTGTGTGTGTGTGTGTGTGTGTGTGCAGACATAATGTATATTTTGATGGAAGAATCATGGCCACGTTTTTTTTGTAAATTGTGAAAACAGGGTGTTCCAAATTTTGACTGTTTGTCACCAGTACTATGGTTTGTGTTCCTCATTGGCCTCCTAGCATGTTGAGACCTGTGCCAGCCCTGCTAATTATATATACTAACTCCGAGATTGCACATTCCCTAGGAAGAGACATATTCTCCAGCCATAGGGATTGTTGATGTAACATACCTGAAGGCCATCTGTTTTGTCTTCCAAGGTGTGTCAACAAAACAGATGTTGACATTTTGGAGTTTCAGTTGTTTTATCCACTCCTATATCTATATATATATATTTATATATATATATATATATATATATATATATATATATATATATATATATATATATATATATATATATATATATATATATATATATATGTAGATATATATATATATTTATATATCTGGATCTAGGACTATTGAATGAAAGTTCAATAGTCCGAATCCACAATACCCGAACGCACTTTAACGAAAAGCGCTTTCACCGAAAAGTGCTTTTGTTAAAGTCCATTAAAAAACCCCCCAATAAACCTGGTATTTTTAGGAAGTATTAAGATCATAATAACTATGCTTAGCTTCATTTAATAGCTGACCTCTACAGAATATACTAAAACAGCAGTTGCATTTAAACCATTCATCTTTATTTTTCTCTATCAACAGAATACACTGAATATCAGTTTAAAATAAATTATTCAGCTTTATTTCTGTCCTTAAAAATATTTTTCTATTTTAAAATAAACTGATTTTCTTCTCAGTACAAATGCTAAATGCTTTCTACATCTATATTTTAAGTTAAAAACAATTCCAAACAGAGTAAAAGTCTATGTACTCAGCTAAGTCTCTTTGTGTTAACTTGGGACATAACAAAACAAAACTCCTTATTGGTTTATGGTCTTGTCTCTTTCTGTATACTTCTTGTTACAGGCCCCAGCCTGGGCATCTCTCAAAGCCAAAGCCTACTCTCCAAGACCCATCTTCTCTTTCTTCAACAATGGCTGCTCTGTCTCAAACAGTGGCCTCTCTCTCTCTCTCTCTCTCTCACTTTTAAACAATATATGCTTCCTCTCAAATAGTTCTCTATCTCACTCTCTGTCTCCATAGCCCTTCCTTTTAAAAAAAGAGGTATGACTTCCTCTATTCTCAGCAAGTTTGTGGGTTCCTCCTCATCTCACACAGCTTGAACACTGCACTCCACAGACCCCTACAGCAATTGCTAGTGACCAAATGGCTCTACCAGCTCAGATATGCAGGGATGAATACCATCAGCAAGCCAGATTTCACATTCGCCGACTAGTGACTTAAATGGCAGAGGACTGTCTTACTTTTATGCCTGTTGTTGTAATACCTTGTCATATATACAAACTGGGACTTGGCAAAGCAGCTTGGGTTTTATATGCCATATCCTGTCTTCTTTCTCATGGACATCTTCCTCTGAGTCACTGGCTTGGTCAAAACTTATTACTGTGGTGAGAACCTTTATATCATTTTTGTTGTTATAGAAACTTTCTTTGGTGAGTGCATTCTTTACTATATTGGCATCTTTCATTCACTGACTTCTGTTTAGCTTTTATGCCAGCATTAGTTTTGACTCCATTTCTGGGGGAACAGTTGACAAGTCTGTCGGTTTAGATATTATGATTGGACTACATTCATTGTTGAGTATATCTGAGGCATTCTGTACACTTCCAATTGGACTTAGGTTTATTTCTGTAGTTTCAAGTTTTGCAGCTATGTGCTTTATGGTCCCACTAGTTAGGCCTGTCTGATCTTCAGTACAATCTTTAGTGGATTCTATTTTTTTAGACTATGATTGCATTTGAAGGTTTTTATATAGGTTGGCTCAGTCATATTCAGAAGATTAGTGTGACTGATGTCCTTCCATTTGAGGGAATTATTTGCCTATCCCAGGTTTGTTACAGCAGTATGACTTTCTTACAGCATTTAATTTCTTGTCTGCTTCCCCCACATATTTGCCTTTACATTCACCTTCTAGATTTTTACATTGAGTGGTTAGCTTGAGAACAGACTGATAATATTCATTCTCTTTCTTCCTGCAGCATACTAATAAGGCTTCCATGCTTTTGGTATTTTTCTTCCAACAATTAGATATAGTTATCAAATGTACTGTGGCACTGTTATTACATCTCTGTATTTCTTTGCATATTGCCTTTTCAGTTCTTCACTAATTAGTGTCAATTGTTTACTTTCATTTACACTTTCAGGTTTATTTGTATACACTACCCGATCTTGTTTTCAGACTCTTAGAGTTGTGACTCTTGCAACTCATTCCCTGCTTGCACATTCTGATACTTTACTTTTAAATCAAGCATATCATTGTTAATTATCTGTAGCTCCTGTCACAATTCTTCCTTTCTACTCTATAAACACACAATTGCCTCAGATTCAGCAAGCCCTGCATGGTGTGCAGGACTAGTGCAGGAGCTCCAGCAGGTAATATGTCTGCCGTACGATCCAGGAATAAGCTGTAGGGACATGCACAAGTGCTCCTGCACTAGTCCTGCACAGACTCAGCTTCTGTATACAAATTACCCCATTTTCAGGTGAAATCCATGCAAATGAGGTGAATTTGCAGTCCAGGAAGCTTGCAGCCGGCCATGCAGGATTAGTGTAATCTGCAGAAATGTACTCGGTTAGTAAATGATACTGAATCCCAGATTTCCCCTCAGTGCTAGTCAGCACCCAACAGTGTAAGAGCAGGAATAGCTTGGTGCAAGCTAGGATCTTTGTCAGTGCTAGCAAAAAATTATGATCCCTCATAAAATCCTCCAAGGCCAGCTTCGAGAGAAAAATTGCACAGGACACTAAAGACAATCATAAGGCTTTTTTCAGTTATGTTAGGAACCTGGGATGCAACTCCCAGACTTGTTCTGAGTTGATTCTAAATGACAGAAAATACACTGAACCCAGAGACATCACCAATATCCTGGCAGACAGGTTCAGTGCAAACTTCTCCACCCCCTCCCCCCCCAAAAGAGCAAGTATCTATCCCGGCAGAGTGCAGCCTGCCAAACATCTCTGATGCTCAGGTGAAGGCCGCCCTCTCCAAAGCAAAAAACACTGCTTCCATGGGACCAGATGGCATCCTGGGTTGCGTCCTACATGAACTCCAAGAAGAACTAATCCCTCAAGTAAAACTGCTGTACAATCTCAGCCTCACTACAGGATATGTGCCCAAAGAATGGCGTACAGCAACAGTGGTCCCACTCCACAAAGGTGGCGCCTCTGCGGACCCTGGAAACTATCGCCCCCATAAGCCTGACTAGCCTAGTATGCAAGGCTATGGAAAGGATCATCATGGAACTCATAAACAAAGACATTGGGGACCTACAGACACTAGATCCTACCCAATTTGGCTTCGTCAAGGGCAGATCCTGCCTTCTGAACCTGGTCGACTTCTTCGAAACAGTCAACAAGGCCATAGATGAAGGGAAGGTAGTCCACACAGCCTATCTGGACCTTGCAAAGGCATTTGACACAATACCCCACTCGGGCATCATAGATAAGCTATCCAGCCTAAATATAAACCCCTATGTCACAAGATGGGTCACAAACTGGCTCAAAGACAGAACCCACAGAGTCAGAGTTGCTGGAGCCATGTCAGACTCGAAACCGGTCACAAGTGGCGTCCCACAAGGTTCTGTCCTGGGACCTCTCTTGTTCGGTATTTACTTTTCTGAGGTACAGGCCAACGTGGGAGGACTATGGCTCACCAAGTTCGCAGATGTCTGCAAACTGGGCGCCATAATCGACTCTCCAGCTGACACAAACATCCTTCAAAAAGGTCTCGCAGAGACGGATAACTGGTGCCAGAGCCATGGTCTAAAGCTAAATGCCAAAAAGTGTATAGTCGTACCCTTTGGCAAAAACAATGTGCCCACAAATTACCACATAGGTGGTAACCCATTAAGTACAGAGAAAGTAATTAGGGATCTGGGGACCCAAGTTGATAGCAATCTCTTCTTTGACAACCACATTGCCAAAGTGGTTAGAAAGACGTTCTACATAGCCCACCTCATCATGAAAGGATTCACATCTAGATCAAGAGAGGTAATCGTGCCCCTTTATTCATCCCTCATCAGGCCCATCATAGAATACAATGCCCCCCTTTGGGATGTACCTTACCCGACACCTGCAGCAATTAGAAAGACCCCAAAAGTACCTCACCAGGAGGATCAAGGGACTCAAACAGATGCCATATGCTGCTCGGTTAAAAAACTCCAGCTCTACTCAGTTGCATACCGCCTACTTCGAGGCGATCTATGCCTGACATATAAAGCTATGTCCAACCCAGAATTAATGGACATGCTCCACCTCAGTAAATCTAAATCCCTTAGAGCCACGCGCTCGAGGGACTTGAACCTCAGCACAGAAATAAATAGAACATGCTGGAGGGACAGATTCATAACCCAGAGGCTCCCTTCACTCTGGAATAGAATTCCAATTCATGTTAGGCAGAGCACCTCACTGACTCTCTTCAAGAAGAGTCTTGATGAGTGGATGGGGGATTGTAGGTTTGTCCCAGGGATTACTTCCGTGTCACTATTAGACAGAGGCACAGTAAACTAAACTTTAAAAAGGGCACAGTATACTCAAATCAAGGGGTGGCGTAAGCCAAACACAATTGGGCTAGGCTTATAAATGCCCCAGGGCAGATAGCCTAGTATGAACCTATGAACCTATGAACCTATGAAGGAGTTAGCTGACATCATAGGGGTGTGTGTCAGGCGTACTGTAAGTAGATTGGAGCCCTGTGGCTTGGGTATGCCCTTAGCTTAGCAGAGCTAAGCAAGGGGGTGTGTCTGAGGCTGCCTAGCACTCTTTACATTGCCTAAGCAGGTGTGCATGCCGCGCACAGGGTTTTAAAGGGAAAAAAGTAAACCAGGAAATAGCAGCTCTGTGCACATTTGAGCACTGTGTTTGCGCGGTGCGACCCCAGGCTTAAACAGGAAGGCAATGGGAAGGGAAACCAGAAGGAAGGTAATCTAGGAGAACTAGCATAGCTGGCAGGTGAAATGTATCAGAATCAGCCAATTACACCATTGGAAACTCTTGGTGTCTGGCTGGTGTGTGATTCTTAACCAATCTGGAAATATATCGCTGATTGATAAGTATATTTCTTGGCATTTTCAGAGTTCTACATTGTCTTAATTTTGCCTGACTGAATTGTTTTATATATTTTCTGGCATTAATTTATGTTTCTCATCTGTCCTGAAACTGCTTACCCCTCTTTCTGAGGTGGAGTTTATAAAACTGGTCTAACAGCTTTTGTGTTATCTGAGTGCTTCAAGGCTTGCTGATTTAAAAATAGTTTCTGTTTTTAAATTCCTGCATACACTGTTGGAAACTCCTGGTATCTAGCTGGTGTGTGATTCTCAAACAATCTGGAAATATATCGCTGATTGATAAGTATATTTCTTGGCATTTTAACCTTTCAGAGTTCTGCATTGTCTTAATTTATCCTAACTGAATTGTTTTATATATTTTCTGGCATTGTTTTCTGTTTCTCATCTGTCCTGAAGCTGTTTTCCCCCTCCCCCACCCTTTTCTTGTGGTGTTGTTGTTGTTATAACTGGTGGCTTTGCAGTTGCCCGTCCCTACTGCAAATTTGATCTGGAACACCCCTCACAGTCTGGTGTTCACTCTACTTAATACAGAAAGTACATCTGAGAAGGCCAACCCACTTAGGTTTTTAACCTTGAATTTTTCTGAATTTCTTCTGCTCCTTCTTCCCCTCTCCTTGCACTTTACTTTAAAAAATTGCACTTTATTTTGCTTTTGCATCTTCTTAAAACTACTCAGTTGTATTTATTCTGCTCCATTTATTACTACTTGGTAGTAGCCTGGTTAAATTGTAACTGTTATTCTAAACCTTTTGGTTTAAGTACTTGAGCTCCAGACCAGTTGTTTTACATTAAAAAGGTTTGTGGTCTGCACTGTTGTGGCAGGACAGGTAGCTTACATCCTTCTAAGTTGAGAATTGCTGATTGAAGGCTCAGTGTCTGTTATTCTAAAAGTATATTAGTTCTGGTTAAAGCACTTAGGCTTCAGGCCAGTTATTTTTCATTAAGGTTTGTGGTCTGCACTTTTGTGAGAGGAGAGGCTAGATTCTGCCCTTCTGAGCTGGGAAATTCTGGTTAAAGGCTTATTGTGCCTGCTTATTTGAACTGTTTCTTTTCTGAAATTGGTGCTCCTTGTTTGCTGTAGCATAGACTAGATTCAGACATCCTGAATCTAGCTTTGTTTGTATAACTTGAGCACTAATCCAGCCTTTTCTGGAGAAGTTTCCCCTGCACCCTAGTGGCAGGAGTGTGCAGTTAGAACTTGTCTGATTGAAGACTGCTGGAACAGGGCTCAGTTTTGAGCTGTTATACTGGTTAATTGGGTAATTTGTTTAAATCAGTTTGCTTGTTTTCTATTGTTATATAAAAATGCTCTTTATTAATCTGCTTTTACTGTATTTGTGTTTCTTCCTACTTTATTACTTTATTTTGCTTTTGCTGCTTGTTCTTAAAAGTATTTAATTGCATTTATTCTGCTGCATTTATTACTGCTTGTTAGTAGCCTGATTAAATTGTAAATGTTATTCTAAGCCTTTGGTTGAAGCACTTGGGCTTCAAACCAGTTGTTTTACATTAAGAGGGTTTGTGGTCTGCACTGTTGTGGCAGGACAAGTAGCTTACATCCTTCTAAATTGGGAGCTGCTGATTGAAGGGTTGGTGTCTGTTATTCTAAAAGTGTATTAGTTCTGGTTTAAGCACTTGGGCTTCAGGCCAGTTAATTTACATTAGGAAGGTATGGTCTGCACTCTTGTGGGAGGAGAGGGTAGATTCTGCCCTTCTGAGCTGGGAGTTTCTGGTTAAAGGCTTATTGTGCCTGCTTATTTGAACTGTTTCTTTCTGAAATTGGTACGCCTTGTTTGCTGTAGCATAGACTAAATTCAGACCTGAATCTAGCTTTGGTTGTATAACTTGATTACTAATCCAGACCAGCTTTTTTTGGAGAAGGTTCCCCTGCACCATAGTGGCATGGCAGGAGTGTGCAGTTAGAACTTGTCTGATTGAAGACTGCTGGAATTGGGCTCAGGTTTTATCTTTTTATTGGTTAATTGGTTAATTTGTTTAAATCATTTTTTTTAAGCTTAGAAATAACAATGAGTGTTAATATATATATATATATATATATATATATATATATTCGCATTCATGTCATATGAAAGAATGTTTATTGTACTTGTTATTATTTATGGGTATTATCAGGCTGGTCTGCTATACACATGAATGTTATTAGAGTAGTGAGGTTTCTGTGTTCATCTTGATTTATAAATGTTTTCCATGTTTGACGTTTTATATTGTGAGCATTTCCCTTTTAACTAGGAATTACTATCTAATTAAGAAATGTATTTAAACTTCTATTGTTGGTTTTTTCACTGTTTGTCTGAAGAAGGCTTGGTAGTGACTGAGCCGAAAGCGCTTACAATAAACAGTGTCTATTACGTTGAGTCCATTCTCATTGCTTCCAGATCCATCTCGTTTGTATTTTTACCAGTTTTATCTTTTTGCCATTTGTTTTTGTTTAAATCAGTTTGCTCATTTTCTACTGTTATATTAAAAAAAATACACTTTATGCATCGCCGCTTAGCTAGGGTTAAAGTATTCCCGGCGCCATAAAGTCTGCTCTTTAAATTTTCCCTTAAAACTAGCCAGTTTTTTTAGTTTTAGCACTCAAATCTGTTTCTTTGAGCTCAGCACTTGTTCATAACTCATTGTAAGCACTAAATAAGCTACAAATAACTACAGCACTCAACTTTCCTCACTTGTTTAGAGGAAAACAGTTTTTAGTACTTAATAAATCAGCACATATCCAGGCATGTCTATGGGTCAACTCCTGGTGTTTTCTCCTGTCTACCTGATGAATCTGGGCATCTTTGGGCAATGCAGCAATTGCCTCATGTACACAATCAACCCTCTCCTCCAAAGCAGAAACACAAGCAACCTCCACCCCCCCAACACAATCCAAATGACACATAGCCCACAAACTCAGTGTGCCACTCAACCACAGCCCATATTGCATAACAACGTACCCATCACTCTAGTCATAGATGACTCTATAGTCAGGCACACTGATGTTCCACTCACCAGGCTAAACAAGGAGAAAGTTACTATCAGCTGCTGATTGGGTGCCAGGATCTGCCCCACAATGCATGTACTCATGTCACTCCACAACAAGTACAAATATGACTCATTCATTGTTTATGTTGGTGTGAATGACCTGAGATGTACCTCCTGGACTACATGAAAAGAGACATGGAGGAGCTCTCCAATCTTGTAGCCCAGGCAGGTATGACCGTAGCCCTGAGTAGCATCCTGCCATCACCCAGAATGATACCACAGTACAAGGACAAAATGATTGACTTCAACAATTGGCTAAGCTTCTGGTGTCATTCTAAGGGGATCCAGTATCTGTCTGCCTGGGATGACATGATCAACAGACCACAATGCTTTGCCAAAGATGGCCTGCACCTGTCACCCTTGGGATTTCGGATACTGGCTAAGGCTCTTGCCACCCCTATAGGGCCTTTTTTAGGCAAAGTTCAAATGACAAATTCACCACCATAACAGGTAGAAGTAAGCAAGATCTGAGGGTAATGCTACTCAATGCTACAAGTCTAAACCTCAAAATGCATTCACTTGAGGCACTCCTTAAAATGGAGAACATCATCTGTGCAGTGACAGAGACCTGGTTCAAGGCTCCAGAGAGCACCCCTGCATTACCAGGCTATAATTCATACCACACCTTTCAGCCACCTAACCTGGACTGAAACACTAAAGGTGGAGGCGTGTCCATATTCATTAAGGATATCCACACTTCCAGGCTAGTTGCTCAGCATAATGCATCCAAGATTATCCATGTGCAACTAAACCTGGGCAAGACTGCAATCCAAATTGTAACTTGCTACAGATCCCACACCATGCCCCAGGATTCCCACTCCTTATTTCTTGATACACTGGAAAATATTAGGGTACAACCCAACACCTTCATAATGAGCGATTTCAACTACCCCACCATTAACTGGGAAAACTACTCATGTACCAACTTTTTTACTCACCATTTTCTGGAATTCATAAATTCCAATGCCTTGGATCAACTTATCAACTTATCCACACCCCCACCAGGGGCAGCAATATCCTAGACCTGGTCATTACCAAAATGGACGACCGGTGTTCCACACCAGAGGTCAGTTCCTCATTGTTCAGATCCAACCACATCCCACCCCACCCCCCATTAGGGAAAACACTGTAAAACATTTCTCCAAAGCCAACTTCATACTTCTTAAGACAGAAGTGGCAAACTTCACGACACCCATGCAGATGGACAATAGAGGTACGACTGCTGAATCCTACACAAATGCACTTTATAAGCACTTGCATGAGTGCATGGGGTCATGCTATCCCTAACAGAACCAAGATACTATCCTCCAAAAAAAGGAAGCCAATCTGGTGGCCCCCCTGCCATAAACAAACTCTACAACAGAAGAAAGAAACTGTTGCAAAAAAGAGTAAAATCCCATGATTGGAGAAACTCCCTGGTCAGCCTCAGTAAGAAGCTGAGATCCCTCATAAAATTCTACAAAGCTAGTTATGAAAACAAAATCACCACTGATTCTAAAGACAACCACAAAGCATTCTATAGCTATGTCAAGAATCAAAATGGCAACACTCAGATCTGCTCTGAGTTACAGCACAATGGTAAATATACAGAACCAACTGATATTGCCAACATCCTGGCAGATAGGTTCAGTGTTAACTTTACCCCTCTCTCACCCCCTAAAGGGCCCATCTCTATACTGGAAGAATGCAAAGTTCCTGTAATCATGGCTGCACAGGTAAAAACCACACTCTCCAAAGCCAAGAACACAGCATCCATGGGACCTGACAACATCCCAGGCTGCGTTCTACATGAACTACAGAATGAACTGGCACCCCACCTAAGCACCATGTTCAATCATAGCCTCTCCTCAGGCTTTGTGCCCACTGAATGGTGCACAGCGACGGTTATCCCACTCCACAAAGGGGGAGCCACCACGGACCTTGGGAACTACCACCCCATTAGCCTAATGAGCCTGGTCTGCAAGGCCATGGAACTATCATCATGGAACTTATAAACAAAGACATTGGTAATCTCTAAACTCTGGACCCCACCCAATTTGGGTTTGTAAAAGGCAGATCATGTCTCCTAAACCTGATAGACTTCTTTGAAGCAGTCACCAAAGCCGTAGACGAGGGTAAGGTGGTTCACACAGCCTATCTAGATCTCGCCAAGGCTTTTGACACCATCCCCCACTCTGGAATTATAGATAAACTCACTAAACTAGGTATAAATCCCTATGTCACAAGATGGGTTGCAAACTGGCTCACTGACAGAACCCAGACTGTGAAAGTAGCAGACTCCAAATCTGACTTCAGACCAGTGACAAGCAGAGCACCACAAGGTTCAGTCCTAGTTCCTCTCCTGTTTGGTATCTACTTTTTTGAAGTACAGGCTAACACAGAAGATCTTTGGCTAACGAAGTTCACAGATGACTGCAAACTAGGAGCCATAATCCAAACTCCTAATGATGTGGACATCCTACAAAAGGACCTCACTGAGACAGATGTCTGGTGTCAAAGCCATGGCCTCAAGCTCAATGCCAAAAAGTGCATTGTCATACCCTTTGGTCAAAACTCTGTACCCATGAGCTACCACATAGGTGGTAGTCTACTTAACACCGAAAGTGTGATAAGAGACCTTGGGACACAGGTGGACAGTAGTCTCTCCTTTGATAATCACATTGCCACAGTAGTCAAGAAATCCTTCTACGTGGCACACCTCATCACAAAAGGTTTCTCATCCAGGAAAAAAGAGGTCATTGTTCCCCTCCACTCGTCACTCATTAGACCCATTATAGAGTACAGTGCCCCTTTTGGTATGTACCTCACAAGACATCTACAACAACTGGAAAGGCCACAGAAATACCTCACAAACAGGATTACTGGCCTCAAACAGATGCCCTATGCAGACTGCCTAAGAAAACTCCAGCTTTACTCTGTCACATATCACCTACTCAGAGGCGATCTCTGCCTAACATACAAAGCTATATCAAACCCAGAGCTGTTGGACATGCTCCACTTAAAGAAATCCCAATCCCTCCGAGCTACATGCTCTACTGACCTAAACCTTGTCACCACAATAAACAGAACATGCTGGAGGGATAGATTCCTGTCCCAGAGACTTCCCATACTCTGGAACAAACTACCTATGTATATCAAACAAAGCTCCTCATTAGCACTCTTCAAGAAAAATCTTGATGATTGGATGGGAAATAGGAAATTCACCCAGGGGATCACCTCTGAGTTTCTGCTCGACAGGGGCACAGAAAAATATTTCTTGGGTGGCGAAAGCCAGGGTACCTTTTTGGCTAGGCTTATATAGGCCCTAGGGACAATAGCCTAGTACCTACCTATGAACCTATGAATTTCACAGGCAGCAGACCTGCCCAGCCCAGAACACTATTATAAACTATGCAAACACCTTTCACTCTGGTTTTTCACACATACTCTACACCACCAGTCTATACAAGCGGGGTTATTTTAACAAACAAAAGCAACAAAATGATAGGGGCTACAATTCTATCATACATCAACATGTGGAAGAGGCTGAGGGTGGTGAGGATGAGAATGTGGTTGATCAACTCACAGTGAGAAGACGGAGACGAGTGCACAGACCCAAGGTAACCTACCAGGGGCTACATGAGCTGCAGATAGTGGAGTGCTATAGGGTGGACAGGGACCTCCTACAGTAAATTGTTGAGCTGTGCCGGCCATGCCTGACACACAGAAATAACAGAGGGGAACCCATCCCAGTGGATACCAAGGTATGTGCAGGCCTAAGAATAGTAGCTACAGGTACCTTCCAAAGGCCAACTGGAGATATCATGGGGATCTCACAGGCATCAGCATCCAGGGTACTCCACCAGTTCCTGGATGCCATGTCAGCACATGCTGCTGAGCATGTATATTTCCCCAACACCCATGAGGCATTGGCTAGCAATATGCATCTCTTCCACCAAATAGCAGAATACCCTGAGGTAGTGGGTGCTATAGCTTGCATGCACATATGCATCAAAGCAGCACCCGGTGAGTGGGGTACGGTCTACATTAACTGCAAGGGCTTCCCCTCCATCAACTGCCAGGTCATGTGCAATGCCCAGGGCATAATAATGAATGTGTGTGCTGGCTGCCCTGGAAGCTATCACAATTCCCACATCTTGCATCTGACGTAGCTGTACCAGAGATTTGCTAGTGGGGACATCCCTTATGGTCACCTAGTGGGGGATGCTGGTTATAAACTGGAGCCGTGGCTGATGACACACATCAGAAATGCACACACACCCGAACAAGAACTCCATAATGAGGCACACACACAGACCAGAATTGTAATAGAGCGTGTGTTTGGGATGCTCAAGTCACGGTTCTGGTGGTTGGACACATGCGGTGGCCCTTGCAGTACTCACCAGCTACATGTACTCAAATTGTCATCTTATGTGCCATGCTACACAATATGATCCTGTGGAAACAGCTGCAGCAGGAACAGCTTGGGGCAGGGTCACACAGCCCCCCAACATTGCCAAAGCCTACACAGGCACAGAGTGACTCAGAGGAGGAACAACCTGAGCCTGCCCCAGTAGACAGAAGGAGTTGTGCCCAGTATGCCCTGGTCTTGACAAAGAGGCAACGCATAGCATATACACTGACATAGGAGGGACCCAGGGAATAACACCTCTCTCTGACTCGCACATACAGTAAAAGGGATGCCAAACATGACGCTACCTGTGCTCAACCATGTATAGGGAGTGATGTGCATCTGACATAGGCAGCCCTCCAGCACCATCCTCAATACTGGCACACCCACAAGGTAAGTCACTCTCCCAAATGATTGCTGAATGGCTGCAGCAAGAGACTGTAGTGGAATCTAGAATATCCAAAAACAAAGTTCAGCAAATGAAAAAAATGCCCAATGCTGAGAGTAAAAACACTTTAATTCCAAAAAAAACAGATAAAAACAAATAAAAACAGGTAAGTGCTTTCACAATTGCTCGCTTCTACAGACCTTAACAAACAGTATGAGAAAACAGGCCTTTAAATACAAAAAGCTTCCAATTAATTAAAACCAATTAAAATTGTTAGGTGTTAACACTTATCAGTGTACTAAGCCTCTCTTCTTTAGGAGAGGCTTTAAAGCAACATCACTATTCAAACCAGGTGGCACTTATGCTTTAAAGTTGACAATCCATTTTAACTCAGCAAGTTCAGTCTCATTGCTCAAATCCCCTTCCCTTAAGCTTTCATTTACTTTCTGTAGTACCAAGAACTTAAAGCTGTGACTCATACCAGCTTTAGATACATGTTTCACTAATGCATTTGTTAGTTTATTATTTCATATGTTAACCTCTGCTGAATAGGTGTCTTCAGCAAAGATCAATACAAAACACATGTTATGTTCTATAAGCGATTTGTGGATGACAACTTTTTTGTCTGGGATGGTACTATGGATGAGGTTCAAGCCTTTGTGGACATGTTAGAGACTTCAACTAATTGTTTGTCTTTTTCTCTGCATTACTCTGTTGACATTATTGATTTTTTAGACATTACTGTAAGCAAAGATATGTTAGGTAACATGTCCACTAAAATATACAGGAAACCATGCAGGAAAAATAACATCTTACATCGTTCTAGTATGCATCCATCCCACGTTACTAGGAATGTGGTTAAAAATCAGGTTCTTATGTGCATGAGATTGTATACTAATGTTGACTCTTTCAAGGAAGCTGTAAGAGTGCTAAAGGCGGATCTATGGAAGAGGGGCTATAAGGGCAGTGAGATAGATAAGGAAATTAGAGAACTGAATACATCGGCTGGTGTTAAAGTAAAACCCTACTTCTCTGACAGCTCCTCAAGTATAGTGAGGGACACAGAGGCTAACAGCACATAGGTTCTGTTTGACCTATTCAGCAGAGGTTAATAAAGTGTGTGTGACGTCATGAAGAAAAATTGGTCCATCCTGATGACTGATCCCTCTATTAGTGAACATATAGAACCAGTTCCTAAGTTTTGCTTTAAAAATATCAAGAACTTAAAACAGCGACTCTGTTATAAGCACAGTGAACCATATAGGCACCTCATCTCCCAGCGTAAGGGCACTCATGCGTGCCGGTCCTATAAGGCATGCAGTTATATATGGCCTTCACATTTGATTATGCATCCATTAAGCATAGAACCTATGCATCTGTCCTTTTATGCAGACTGTTGTACGAAACATTTGGTCTATATGGCTAAGTGTAATGTGTGTGATTCATATTATGTAGGGAAGACAAATAGTATGTTTAAGGACAGGATTCTGCAGCATCAGAGTGATATATGAAATAATAAACTAACAAATGCATTAGTGAAACATGTATCTGAAGCTGGTATGAGTCACAGCTTTAAGTTCTTGGTACTACAGAAATTAAATGAAAGTTTAAGGGAAGGGGATTTGAGCAATGAGACTGAACTTGCTGAGTTAAAATGGATTGTCAGCTTTAAAGCATATGTGCCACCTGGTTTGAATAGTGATGTTGCTTTAAAGCCTCTCCTAAAGAAGAGAGGCTTAGTACACTGATAAGTGTTAACACCTAACAATTTTAATTGGTTTTAATTAATTGGAAGCTTTTTGTATTTAAAGGCCTGTTTTCTCATACTGTTTGTTAAGGTCTGAAGAAGCTAGCAATTGTGAAAGTGCTTACCTGTTTTTATGTGTTTTTATCTGGTTTTTGGAATTAAAGTGTTCTTACTCTCAGCATTGGGCATCTTTTCAATTGCTGAATGGAGTAGTGTGTTGTTACTTGTATCTATGATATGGATGTGAGCATGCAAGGGAATCGGGTGGATGAATGGGATGCCAGCAGATAGCAGACACCTATAGTGGCAGTATGAGATCTGTAACAAATACTGGTGTCACCATAGTAGCCAGTACTACACATGGTGACAAAACCTACTGCAGGAAATGTGCTGGGCAACATTTGTGCCCATATTACACACACATGCCAGTCAGGAAGGTTCACATACCCAAAAACAGTCTCAGCCAGCAGGACAGGTGTAGGCAAACACAAACAAAGGCTGTGCTAAGGTCTCTGAATGATGACTATGGGTAACCTCCCCCCCAGGCCTACTCAGACAGACTACAGCAGGTCAGGCAGTGGGATGTTAGACCTGAAGGGTAGGAAGTCAGAAACTGATATGTAGGTCAATCAAATCTAAGAGCTGTAGTACACTGATATGCCTCTAGTCAGCATGATAGGTTAGAATATAGAATGAAATGGAGTACCTGACATACCAGTACAGTCATAGCAAATGTGTACAAGTGTCAGGTGTGCCCCCCCCAATCCTATGTAGAAATGTAGAAACAGTCAGGTGCACTCCCTCCCCCAATCCTCTGTAGAAATGTAGAAACAGTCAGGTGTGCTCCCTCCCCCAATCCTGTGTAGAAATGTAGAAACAGTCAGGTGTGACCCCCCCAATCCTGTGTAGAAATGTAGAAACAGTCAGGTGTGCCCTCCCAATCCTGTGTAGAAATGTAGAAATAGTCAGGTGGGCCCCTCCCCCAATCCTATGCTGAAATGTAGAAACAGTCAGGTGCTCCCCACCCCCAATCCTATGTAGAAATGTAGTAACAATCTGGTGTGTCCCCCCAATCTGACGTAAACATGTTGTAACAGTCAGGTGTGTCACCCCCAGTCCTATACAGAAATATAGTAATAGTCAAGTGTGCCCCCCCATCCGATGTAGATATGTAGTAACATGTATATGTAGGTATAATACCAGTGGAGCACAGATGACCTGAGGTGGTCAAGGTAGCAGGATAGATTGTAGCAGTTGTACAATATGCAGGTATGCGTGTGTTAGGTTGGTGTGTGTTTCATATTGTGTGAGAGTGGTCAGTATGTATGCATGTTGAGGTTTGACCTGGTGGCCATTGCCCACTACTGCCAATGACAGGGCCAAGTCCTCACAACTGCAGTGCCAAAGACAATGCTCCACAGTATAACACATGATAGCAGCAAGCCCTTGTAAATGTATGGCGGTAATATGTGTCACCATCTGAAAGATGAACATGGCATGACTGTTGGGCTAGATATACAAGCAGTACACAGGGAAAAGCACCCCAGGCATACAGTATATAATGTGTAACTGTGAAATGGACACACCCTTGGAATTGTACATACAGGTTCATAGGTAGGTACTAGGCTATCACCCTGGGGCCTATATAAGCCCAGCCAAAAAGGTACCCTGGCTTTTGCCACCCAAGAAAATTATTTTCCTGTGTCACTGTCGAGTAGAGCCACAGAGGTGATCCCCGGGGTGAATTTCCTATTTCTCATCCAATCATCAAGATTTTTCTTGAAGAGTCCTAATGAGGAGCTTTGTTTGATATAGATAGGTAGTTTATTCCAGAGAATGGGAAGTCTCTGGGACAGGAATCTATCCCTCTGGCATGTTCTGTTTATTGTGGTGACAAGGTTTAGGTCCTTAGAGTGTGTAGCTCAGAGGGATTATGATTTCTTTAAGTGGAGCATGTCCAAAACAGCTCTGGGTTTGACATAACTTTGTATGTTAGGCAGAGATCACCTCTGAGTAGGCGATATGCGATGGAGTAAAGCTGGAGTTTTTTGAGACAGTCTGCGTAGGGCATCTGTTTGAGTCCAGTAATCCTCTTTGTGAGGTATTTCTGCGGCCTTTCCAGTTGTTGCACATGTCTTGTGAGGTACATACCAAAAGGGGCATTGTACTCTATAATGGGTCTAATGAGTGATGTGTAGAGGGGAACAATGACCTCTTTTTTCTGGATGAGAAACCTTTTGTGATGAGGTGTGCCATGTAGAAGGATTCCCTGACTACTGTTGTGATGTGATTATCAAAGGAGAGACTACTGTCCACCTGTGTCCCAAGGTCTCTTATCACACTTTCGGTGTTAAGTATACTACCGCCTATGTTGTAGTTCATGGGTACAGAGTTTTTACTAAAGGGGATGACAATGCACTTTTTGGCATTGAGCTTGAGGCCATGGCTTTGACACCAGGCATCTGTCTCAGCGAGGCCCTTTTGTAGGATGTCCACATCATTAGGAATTTTGATTATGGTCCTAGTTTGCAGTCATCTGAGAACTTCATTAGCTAAAGACCTTCTGTGTTAGCCTGTACATCAGAGAAGTAGATACCAAACAGGAGAGGACCCAGGACTGAACCCTGTGGTACTCCACTTGTCACTGGTCTGAAGTCGGATTTGAAGTCTGCTACTTTCAAAGTGTGGGCTCTGTCAGTGAGCCAGTTGGCAACCCATCTTGTGACATAGGGAAAAGAGTAGCCCAGTAATCTCTGTGGCAAGTTCTATAACAGCATAATGTTGTAGTGTGATAAACTAGTTAGGTAGAAGTTCTATTCCCAGACATGGCAATTGTGTGTGTGTGTGTCTGTGTAGGGAGCAATGCTTTTTAGGCTAGTCAGACCCACTACATTTCAAATGCCTTACTTTGGCAAGCCTGCTGATGTCATTCACTTTGAAATACACCTTTGGGAAAAGAGTAGCCCATAATCTCTGTGGCGCGTCCTATAACTGTGTAATGCTGTGTGATAAACTAGTTAGGTAGGAGTTCTAATCCCAGACATGGCAACTGTGTGTGTGTGTTTGTGTTTGTGTGTATGTGTGTGTGTTTGTGTGTGTGTCTCTGTGCAGGGAGCAATGCTTTTTGGGCTAGTCACACTCACTACATTTCAAATGCCTTACTTTGGCAAGCCTGCTGATGTCATTCACTTTTAAATACACCTTTGGGAAAGAAGTAACCCAGTACTCTCTGTGGCATGTCCTATAACTGCATAATGCTGTAGTGTGATAAACTAGTTAGGTAGGAGTTCTAATTTCAGACATGGCAACTGTGTATGCGTGTGTGTCACTGTCTATGTAGGGAACAATGCTTTTTAGGCTAGTCACACTCACTACAATTCAAATGCCCTACTTTGGCAAGCCTGCTGATGTCATTCAATTTGAAATACACCTTTGAGAAATGAGTAACCAAGTAATCTCCTTGGCATGTCCTATAACTGCGTAATGCTGCAGTGTGATAAACTAATTAGCTAGGCGGTCTAATCCCAAACAGGGCAACTGTGCGTGTATGTGTAGGTAGCAATGCTTTTTAGGCTAGTCACACTCAGTATATTTCAAATGCCCTACTTTGGCAAGCCTGCTGATGTCATTCACTTTGAAATACACCTTTGGGAAAGGAGTAGCCCAATAATCTCCATGGCGCATCCTATAACTGCATAATGCTGCAGTGTGATAAACTAGTTAGGTAAGAGTTCTAATCCCAGACAATGCAACTGTGTGTGTGAGTGTCTCTGTCTGTGTAGGGAGCAATGCTTTTTAGGCTAGTCACACTCACTACATTTCAAATGTCCTAATTTGGCAAGCCTGCTGATGTCATTCACTTTGAAATACACCTTTGGGAAAGGAGTAGCCCAGTAATCTCTGTGGCATGTCCTATAACTGCGTAATGCTGTAGTGTAATAAACTAGTTAGGTAGGAGTTCTAATCCCAGACATGGCAATTGTGTGTGTGTGTGTGTGTGTGTGTGTGTGTGTGTGTGTGTGTGTGTGTGTGTGTGTGTGTGTGTGTGTCTGTGTAGGGAGCAATGCTTTTTAGGCTAGTCAGATTCACTACATTTCAAATGCCCTACTTTGGCAAGCCTGCTGATGTCATTCACTTTGAAATATACCTTTGGTAAAGAAGTAGCCCAGTAATCTCTGTGGCATGTCCTATAACAGTGTAATATTGTAGTGTGATAAACTAGTTAATTTTGATCCCAGACATAGCAACTGTGTGTGTGCGCGTGTTTGTGTGTGTGTGTGTCTCTGTCTGTATAGGGATCAATGCTTTTTAGGCTAATCACTCACTACAATTCAAATGCCCTACTTTTGGCAAGCCTGCTGATGTCATTCACTTTGAAATACACCTTTGGGGAAGGAGTACACAAGTAGTCTTCATGGCATGTCCTATAACAGTGTAATGCTGTAGTGTGATATAATAGTTTGGCAGGGGTTCTATTCCCAGACATGGCAAGTGTGGATGTTTGTCTGTTTAGGGTGCAATGCTTTTGAGGCCATTCACAGTCACTACAACCTCCATTTACCTACTTTGGCAAGCCGGCTGATGTCATTCCCAGTGAAATACACCTTTGTGGAAGGAGTACACCAGTAATCTCCGTGGTGTGTCCTATAACAGCGTAATGCTGTAGTGTGATATAGTAGTTTGGTAGGGTTCTATTCCCAGACATGGTAAGTGTGGACATTTGTGTGTATGTTTCTTTGTCTGTGTAGGGTGCAATGCTTTTGAGGCCAATCACAGTCACTACAACCTCCATTGACCTTCTTTGGCAAGCCTGCTGATGTCATTCCCAGTGAAATACACCTTTGGGGAAGAAGTACTCCAGTAACCTCTGTGGTGCATCCTACAACATTGTAATGCTGTAGTGTGATAAGCTAGTTAGGTAGGAGTTCTAATTCCAGACATGGCAAGTGTGTGTGTGTGTGTGTGTGTGTGTGTGTGTGTGTGTGTGTGTGTGTGTGTGTGTCTGTGTTTGTCATTCATATCCTGTGAGGACGTGGTTGTGAGTGTGTAACAACTGGACTCATTGTGGAGCAGGTTTTGCAAATTTCTTATATGGTGGCCCTGTTATATGTCACAATGTCCACCTTACAAGGATAACAGATGCCAAATAGCCGAGAGGCTGGGGTGCCAATCCATACCCCTACATGTGACATCAAGGCCTGGCGAACAAAGATCGGAACCCTTGTATTACCCAGAGAACACTCTCAACCCATGTCTCATGCGCAAACACACTTGCCTAGGCAACAACCGCTATGTTGGTAGTACCCTGCATATTGCCCACATATAGTAACCATGGTGCAGTGGAATACAGAGGGCATGGCTCCCTATCCAACAGTACAATAGGCATGTACATCCAGACAGTGTGCCTTTACTATGTTCCCCACTGGATGCCTGCAACACCTGTGATGCCATCAGATGTGACCCACAAAGGACATACCATGCCTCAAACACATGCCCTGTATGGACAGATGCCACTAACACCAGGGAATACCTGTATCATGCTATCAATGTAGGTGCAGGGTCAACCTGCTGTCCATTACCAGTTCCCGCCACAAGAGGCCAGGACTGGTACATCTGATGATAACAATCTGTGTACACAACATGGGCCAGACACCCCAGGTACAGTTCCACATGTCACTGTACATGCATGTGGGACATGTGCACATCCCAAAGACCGTCCATGTCATGGACTAAAGAACACATACATGGCAAGCATTGCACAGCAATGGCCACACACAATAGTTACCCAGGTGACTGAATGGTGAATACAATACCCACCTGTGTGGGCCAATCCAGACATGACACACCTAAGCCACACTGCAGACCATTGTCATGTGGACTGATGCCAAGGTATACCCCTCATCTAGCCTTGTATAGCCCTCTGGCACAGTCAACCACTACACACCCGTGAAGCAATGCACTCATGCATGTCAGTACAGACACCCTGTGTCTGTGTGTGTGTGGTGTATGATGCTTTCGACCACATTCACACTCACTACAACTCCCATTGGCATACTGAAGCATGCTGTCTGATGTCAGACACCTTCACATATCCTTTGCCCATATAATCTCCTGATAATCCCTGTGGTGGATATGATACCTGCGCATTACTGTATTGTGACAAACTAACTAGTTAGGAAGTGCATTCCTGACCCTGCCAAGTGTGTCAATGTGTGTGAGTCCCTGAGAGAGTGTGGCTGTGTTGATGGTGACACCTGTTCATGTGGACAGGCACATGTACTACACCTACTTTATCGCTACCATATCACTGTTGCAGATGTCACTCACCATCACATATACGTTTGGACAGCTCCTGAACATGTAAGCTATGTTGCACATGCAATAACTGCATAGACATGTGATAGCAATACATAGTCAGTCAGGGGTTTGAAACCCTGTACTGGTAGGTGTGTGACGCAAACATGCTTAGGTTTTACTCTTCCACCCCCTCCCTGACTTACTTTGTCTCTGTCTGTCTCTCTCACTCCCTCTCTGGTGGATGTGGAGAACTACACTTGCTTTGCTTAGACAGCACCTTGTGTTTTAGAAGTGATGCTCATGATCAGCTGAAGGCCCCTGCACTTGCATGTGGAAAAGCTGTGGTAACATTCCCATAGCCAATTGCATGGAAACACACTCCAATATCTAGGAACATCATGTCAGTGTTGGGCCTTTTCATTCACTGTGAGCAGGACCTAGATCTGGTGTTTGGCAAACATCATTACAGATGAATTTGGGATTTACCTCTAACAACATACACTGTGGAAACAGGCCAACACACAGGAGGGGGATGTGCCTGACATGACTACAGAATGTAAGTGTTGCTATTCTGCATTTGGAGTAATGTCGGTTTAACAGGGTGTGTGTGGATATGGCTGGTCTACATGTTTTAATACCTGTCATGACAGTGCTATGTTTTTGAGCAAACTCCCATCTGTAGGGTCATCTGCAGACTGGGCAGTATGTGGACCCTTTTATTTCTTGTGTTACTCACAGAACACCTATCTGAGAACTGCAGAAGCATAGTGTGAGGACTGCAGTCAGTACATGGTGACAGCCATGAGAGTTGCTGACTTCATATCCCTCATAGGGCATATGTCACAACAAACCCTGGTACAACAGTAAATGTATGAGGTTATCACAGCAACATGCCACTATTGGGGCAGTGTTCATAGCTCCAGCCACAAGTTTGTCAACCTTTGTACATATGTCATACAATAAGAGGTGCATATGCCCGGTACACCATTATTTATTGACATCATACCTGATAACAAGCCAGTCAGATATCAGACTGCTAGACATGTTATGTATAGTAGGGATTGTTTCTGAGGACATAGCTTGGCCATTCTGCAGTTGTGTGTACAGTAATGGGGTCAGTGTACTTAGGGTGATTGTCGACAGTATGTGTATTGTGCATATGTACCTTGGGCTGTCCACAGACTGTGGTAGATGCCATTGTTGTCGGTCCTGTTCTATCTGATGCTACATGCTGCTCCAGTGTATGGTACCTTATTGGCTCACATGTCTGTAGGGCCAGACACACATATGTCCCATACCACAGACAACAATCGGACCACACAGTGCCATGACCCAGTGTATGTAGGGTCAGTGTGTGAGTGGCACATATGAGGATGGTGTTTATCAGACAGTCCATATATTGTCATATTAAGCTTGTGTATCATATGTGGCTGTGGCTGTGTTTACATTGGTTGTGGATATGCACTTTCACACAGGTGTCTGTTACTCTGTGCTGTGACATGCGTGTAGAGCCCAGTATAATCGCAGTTACATGTGTATTCCCCCATACAAAATGTAGTCCAGTGTTGTGGCAGTCTGCCTGTAGTTTGCACAGTGCTTTGTGACATGCCTAGCAGCCTAGTGTAATTACCCAGTGTGCTGATATGTCCAGTTATTTGCAAGACATACTGCTGTCAGGCCACCATAACTGTTGTGTATTTATGACAAAGCAGTGGGATTCTGTACAGATGTATGTCAATAACTACTGAGTAGTATGTGGCCATGTGACCCCTGCACCACCAGGTATTATGTATCAGGACAGACTAGCGTGTGTACATGCATAAACTGTGTGGGCATATGTTTACCAGTATTTATGTGATATATCTATGTACATGGCTATTAACATCCACATTGGGAGGTGCGGTCCACATGTCTCGCATGAAGGAGATATGTGTACTCCTCTGGAATGACCACAGAATGCCAGACTGTGCACATATATTGGTCATATCTCTGCTGTAGTCCACAGGATCATTACTGTGCTAGTAGTGGTACTGTACTATGATGTCCCTAGGATGTCTGTCAGTAGCCAACAACGCACATGTTAAAAGCAGATGTGATCTCCCGCACACATGTCTGTTAAGACAACCCCTATATATATACCTGCAATACATACATGACATCCCCTTGCACTAAGAGGTTGGGACTATTGGGGCTGAAGTAGGACTCCACTCCATGTTCTGGACATATGGTGAACATATATGTATATATATATATTTATCCATATATCTATATAGATATATACACATACACATATCGACATACTTAAATGGATATATATATATATATATATATATATATATATATATATATATATATATATATATATACACATATATATATACATATAAACACTCAAATATATACATATACACAGCAATATATGTCTATTCATATACAGATATAGATACATATGCACATATACTTATGGATATCTACATATATATTGACAGCAATAGGTATAGTTGAATAGATATGCATGCACATATAGTTATAGATATCTACATATATATCAACATAAATAGCTATATCTGTACACATAGGATATGCATACATATATATATATATATATATATATATATATATATATATATATATATATATATATATATATATACACATATGTATATATATATATATATATATATATATATAATGCACTATACAGATGTGTAGACAGACATATGTATGAATATACATGTGTATGTACATGTAGACATATATCAACATATGTATATGTATATATTCATATTCCTGTCATGTGTAAACATCATGGTCGTGTGTACCTTCCCAGATGTTATGTATCTGATATGTGCACATTATGATATAACAACATATGTGATGCAACAGTAATATCAATAACAAGTACTACACAATTGTGGAAGTAAAAGCAATTATTCGATACTAATCAATATGTATATTGATAGATATATTGGAAAAACAACAACTGTCGTCACAGTGGTCATGGCATAGTGGTTAACTGTTGTGACTATAGTGTACAGGGTCCTGGGTTCAAGACCTGCAAGGGCTGTTTATTTTGTTGCTGGGCAGAATAAGGGCTGTCAGACACAGAGTGGTTAAGGCAGTTTAAAGCAGCTTTAAGTGGGTTTGCGCGAAGCTAAGCGGTGCTAACGTACGATTAAACATATGGGTGCTTACACCATGTGGGCTTCGCTTACCAGTGTGCAAATCTGCTTAGCTGTTATATTGAAGCAATGTTGACACCTGCTAAGCATGGCTTAGCCCTGGTAACCAGTTCTTACCACCCAATCTGATAACATAGCAGGGTAATGACATCTTTAATAAGTGTATGTAATGCCATGCACAATACATGCACCTATGTGCTGTCATTACAGTAGCAAGGGATGTGAGTGTCATGTCTGGGACACACAAGTATATGAGACCTGTTATCCATGTGAATGTGTTACATCACAGACACTAACCATGTGTTGTAATACATGTTGCATACATGTCAACTAGATCACCTCAGTGGCCATGTGCAGGAGGCACCCAGAGGATTGGCTGATGCATGTCACTCTCACCCTGAGGGTCACCACAGTGATGTCTGTCGATAGATTGCCTGCTGGCACATGGCAGATGGCATGATACCACTGTACACACATCACCTTCACAACCCATCTCTCCATGGACAATAGCCAGGTACACAGCTATGACCACCTGCAGTGATGCACCCCAGTACTGACACATGTGTACGTGTGCATTACTGAGGATAGCAGTGTCTGTGTGTTAGTACACCTGTAGTTGGGAATTCCATGAGGGCCTTCACAACCACCGCAACACCCATTGCCATAGTCATTTGTGGCTGCTGCTGTATCAGACATTACATGTACCCTGTTATGCTCCTCTCCCTACCGGCTACACAAGCCTTGCAGTACCAGCTCAGCGGTGTGGTACAAATGGGTCAATAGGCATGGGATACCCATTGAGCTCTGGCAAGTGTATGTATGTGTGCATGTCTGTATATCTGTAGGGTACAGCATTCCAAGGCCACATACACCTATTACAATATGCATTGCCACACAGTAGTACAGATACTGTTGTTGCTGCCCATAGGTGAGGCATGACAATGCAACACCCTACTATGCCTGTGGCATGTGCATTAGATGCATATCTTTGTAGTACCACTGTTGTGATATTCAATGGGTTGTATCGCAGTCATGGACAATGTATGATGGTGGGTATGTCAGAGTGTCATTGTGGGTTCCAGGAAGTACAATATCCACTGGGGGATGTGGGTGCTGTGTACACTGTCATTACACCATGGTACACCTGGTATATGTCCCATGTATCACTTTATGGTGACCAGTGTCACCATCAACCATACAGGTAACTGATACCACAATCCAGCCCAGTTATGCATGTGCTGTGTGCAGCCTACCTGTAACACATTGGACACATGGGCAAGTTAGTTAGCACCAACAGGCTCAGGTCTCTTGGATGTGTGTCTGCCTGTTTTGTGTCTGTTGATGTGTATATGATGGTATGTCACACTATGTATTGTCCATATACATCCATTGCATCCCCCATTAGCATACTCTACATGTCTGGGGATGTTCTGCATGTACCATGTAACCTGGAATACACCTCACCCTAAATGGTGTGTGGTGTGTGCAATGAAAGCCTCCCAGTTCAGTAGCACTACATACCTAGGTAGGGGTCTAGTCCCAGTGTTGCCATGTAAGAGTGTGTGTGTATATATGGATGGGTCTACATCAGGTTGCAGATTATACATGTCCCAGCGGGTCACCTGTCCATGTGGCACGGGCATTAACTGTTATATAAACCTGTGACATGTGTTCAACTGTACCCTGGATATGTCACAGCCATGGTGTCATGGCAGTGCCATACCCCTTGTGGAGTATGACTGCAGACCATCCTCCTGCTGACACATGTACACCTACAACACAAATGGATTACATTATGGAGACCAAAATCAACCAATGTTACTAACAGCTATAATGCATTATTGCTGGATGGCTACACTACCTGACTTGTATGCATTAAACATTACTCCTGACAACATGTTACACTACAGTACTTTGGTACACTGTAGTACAGTCACCATGTGCATCAGAACCATATTAGCCTGTTCCTGCATCGATGTTATGGATGACAGGGATGTGGCACAGGTATCATCATATGCACAGGGTGTGTTGTTGGTGTGCCAGAGGCCAAGGATGGGCCATACATTTGATTCATAGTTTTCATAGTTCATAGTTTAGTGCTAAGCTAACTGCCCTTGTGAGCCATTTTAAGCCTAGCCAGTTATCCCGTGTGAGACTCAAACCCTGCACCTTGTGTTTGTAAGGCAAACACCTTAACCATTAGGCCACCCTCTCAACCCCCTACACCATGTGTGTGGGTGAGGGGTGTAATGATTTGATATGGGCGTGGTGATGTGGTGTGTGTAGGTATGGGGTTGCCCTAAGTGTGTTTGTATAGTGTGTTGGTATGCATGCAAAGAGTTCTACCATGTGGCTGCCCTATACAGGTGTTTATGGAGAGCTGCAGACCATACCTGGCAGGGTGTGCAGTTCACCACCTCTGGCCACGGATATGTGGACTGTGTCTGCCAGGGGTTCCATGGGCACATCCAGGTACAGGCCTCAATGTGCTACTCTAACCCTGATGATGACAGATGTCCACTGGAACCAGGTCCCTCCTGGGACTGGCAAGGACCACGTGCTCATGGCCTGCTATGGTGTGGTGTGGACAGCACCCCCCTGCAGTGCTGGGGCTGGTACTGCCACTACGGGAGCGCCTTGGTGTCCTAGCATGTCCACATTGACTGCCAGCTTTTGGTGTTGCTGGCCTATGTCTACATGGTTGTTGCTGCTCTCCCACCACATGTTCAAGCAGGACAAACCATGTTCAATGAGGCCATCATCTCACCAAACCGTCTATACGTGATCGCGGTATGAGCACGGAGTGCACCAGAGAGTTCATGGAAGTTGTCCCTTGCAGATGTGAGAGCAGCCCTCTGCAGCCTCAGGCACTGTCTGGTGTACAGTTCCATACGTCTCTGCACCCCCATGACAGCCTGAAACATGCATCTGGTGGTACCAGTTGTAGCGTGTCTGCCAGGGGCATGATGACCAGCGGCCCTACCATGAGCACCTTGGGACATCTGACTATGTGGTGCCCTGCCGGACATCCAGCTATGCCTGCTGTGACCAGACACAGTAGGCATGGATACCATAATCTCCTGTGCACTGCCACCAATCGCCAGCTGTCCCTCCACTATGGCCAGTGGTGATGGGGTATGTATAGGCAATGAAACTGTGTGGTGGGTTGGGGTGGCTAGGAGGGGGATGTCAAATGATGGCACTGTTTTGGCCCCTGACAACCCCACCTGTGTCTCAACAGTACTGTCATCATCTTCGGTGTCTGTATGCACATCAACATCAGATTGCATGCAGGAGGGACCCTGACCCACCCCAACACCTGTGGGGGAAAACAAGAAATGCACTTTAAGACCTGTACAGCATTGTATAACAGTACACACACACACACACACACACACACACACACACACACACACACACACACACATACACACATTCCACCTTAATACCTACCTGTCTGTGACTTTACAGATAGTCCCACGTTTATTCCCATACGTTCCCCATCCTGCATCACACTTGGTAACATAGACTCATTAATACCACTCATTAATGTATCATTCCTCTAAATGCCTATACAAGTAATCACAACACAAGACCTGTTACTCCATTACCTCCTTGACCTGAGTGGAGTGGCTTTACATGGCCTCTCTGCTGTCATTCAGTGTTCACCCTGTGTATGTCCGGACATTGTGAGCATGTCCCCTATATTTGAGGAGCTACTATGTTAACTCCATACTGTTACGCACTGGAGTGTCATGTGTAAGTATTGCTCAGTACATGCCAGATATTCTGCTCAATCAACCTATCATGTGACAACTGTAATATATGGATACACTCCCTGGTGCTGTCTAGTAATTCCCCAATGCATCTGTAATGCTGCATACGTGAGTTGTCAGTCACCTCTCTGCTGAATGAGATATTAAGGGTATACCTGGTCTACTTTCCCTCCCAATGCATGTTCCATGCTACAGACCTTATTATACTATCAGCTGTCTTGTGATTACATATCAGGCAAGTATTTCTGGTGTGTCATGTGTCAGTCCATGTCCATGTACTGCATGTCCCGAAGGGAAGTACTGCTGTATGAACAACCCCACAATCACATTTGTGCATACATGGACACCCACACAAACACACACACACACACACACACACACACACACACACACACACACACACACACACACACACACACATCCTACATGCATCAACCTCCCTCCACTTCACCAGAGTGACCCTACAGACAAAATAACCACACACACATGCACACACACACACACACACACACACACACACACACACACACACACACACACACACACACACACACACACACATGCAGGTGAGGATGCACAAAGATAGTACACACGGTCCTCCTATTACCCATCTGTCAACATGCATAACATATGGTTCACAACAGGCATGCAGTGCAGCTATAGTAAATCCATGCGAGCAACAGTATACATGTGTGTGATGCATGGGCTGTGTTAGTAGGTGATGCCCCTTCCCCTGGATACCACTGCACCCATGTACACAGTATTGCTGTGCACCTGTTCTGCACCCTGCCATGTACTGTGCACCAAACCTCACAGGTGTACAGCCCATTGCTGAATGTGTAGTACTGTGTCAGTTATGTCAGCTCTAATGCTCACAGCCCCAATGTTTTCAGCAACACATACCTGGGA
>NC_056729.1:1555758360-1555858360 GCF_019279795.1 Protopterus annectens | reverse complement strand
ATGCCTAAAAACTCCAGCTATACTCTGTCGCATATTGTCTACTCAGAGGCTATCTCTGCTTAACATACAAGGCCATGTCAAACCCAGAGCTGTTGGACATGCTACACTTAAAGAAATCCCAATCCCTCAGAGCTACACACTCCAGGGATCTAAACCTTGTCATCACAATAAACAAAACATGTTAGAGGGATAGGTTCCTGACCCAGAGACTCCTCAGACTCTGGAATAGATTGCCCATACATGTCAAGCAGAGTGCCTCTTTGGACCTCTTCAAGAGGAACCTTGACGATTGGATGGGAGAAAGGAAATTCACCCCAGGGATCACGTCAGTCGCCCTGCTAGACAGGGGTCCAGGAAAGTAAATAATGTGGGAAGAAATAGCCAGGGAATTGTTATGGCTAGGCTTGTATAGGCCCTAGGGCTGATAGCCTAGTACCAACCTATGAACCTATGAACCTATGAACCTATGTGTACAGGTATGCCTATTTATGTGGATATCTCTAACTATATGTGCATACATATCTAGTCTGATATACCTATTACTGTCGATATATATGTTGATATCCATACGTATATGTGCATATGTATCTCTATCTGTATATGTGTAGACATATATTGCTCTGTATATGTATATGAGTGTTTATATGTATATATATATATATATGTACAAATACAAATCCATCTATGTATGTCGATATGTATATGTGTATATATCTATATAGATATATGGAAAATTATATATACATATATGTTCACCATATGTTCTGAACATGGAGTGCAACCCTACCTCAGCCCCAGTAGTCCCAACCTCTTAGTGCAAAGGGATGTCAGGTATATATTGCAGGTATATTTGTAGACTATTGCTACTGTAATAGGGATTGTCTTCATAACCATGGTGTGTGTGGGAGGTCATATCTGCTTTTAACATTTGCGCCATTGGCTACTGACAGACATCCTAAGGACATCATAGCACAGTACCACTGCTAGCACAGTAATGCTCCTGTGGACTACAGCAGAGCTATGGCCAATATATGTGGACAGTCTGACACACTCTGGTCAGTCCAGAGGTATACACAAAACCCCTTAGTGCAGGACATGTGGACCAAGTCTGACAATGTGGATGTTAACAGCCATGTAGATGGGTATATCACGTAAATACTGGTATACATTTGCCCCCATAGGTTATGCATTCATACACCCCTGTCTGTTCTGAGACATAATAACCACTGGTACAGAGGTGCCATGGCCACATACTACCACTAGTTAGTGACATACATCTGTACAGCATCCCACTGCTTTGTCTGACATACATGACTGTTATGGTGGCCTGGCAGCAGTACATCCGGCAAGTATCTGGACATGACATCTCACTGGGTAAGTACACTAAGCTACTAGGCATGTAACAAAGCACTGTGCAGGCTACAGGCAGACTGCCTCAACACTGGCCTACATTTTCTATGGGGGAATACACATGTACCTGCATAAGTGGCTCTACAGGCATGTCACAGCACAGAGTAACAGACACCTGTATAAAAGTGCATAACCACAACCAATGTGAACACAGCCACATATGGTAAGCTAGCATAATATTACAGTATATGGACTATCTGATCCAACACCATCCTCATATGTGCCACTCACACACCAACCCTACATATACTGGGCCGCTACACATTGTGGTCCGATGCCTGTCTATGGTATGGGACATGTGTGTATTTGGCCCTACAAACATGTAAGCCAACAGGGTAACATACAGTGGAGCAGCATGTAACATCAGATAGAACAGAACCAAGAACAATGACATCTACCACAGTCTGTACACAGGCCTAGATACATATTCACAATCCACACACTGTCGACAATCACCATAAGTACCCAGACCTCAGTACTGTACAAACAACCACAGAATGCCCAGGTTATGTCCTCAGATATAACCCCTATACATAACATGTAGCAGTCTGATATCTCACTGACTTGTTATCAGATACGATGTCAATAAATATGGCATACTGAACATATGCACCTCTTACTGCATGACATATGTACAAAGGCTGACAGAGTTGAGGCTGGAGGCACAAACACAAAGCCAATATTGACATGTTGCTGTGATAACCTCATAAATTTACTGTTGTAACAGGGTTTGTTGCAACATATGTCCTACGAGGGAAGTCAATAACTCTCACAGCTGTCACCATCTACTGACTGCAATCCTCACACTACCTTCTGTAGTTCACAGATAGGTGCTCTGTTGGTAACACAAGAAACACAAGGCAACACACACTGCCCAGTCTGCAGATGACCCTACAGATGGGGATTCCTCATAAACATAGCACTGACATGACAGGTATTAAAACATGTAGGACAGCCATATCCACACACACCCTGTTAAACCAACATTACTCCAAATGCAGTATAGCAGCACTTACAGTCTGTTGTCAAGTCAGGCACATCTCCCTCCTATGTGTTGGCCTGTTTTCACAGTGTATGTTGTTAGAGGTAAATCCCCAATCGATCTATGATGCTGTTTGCCAAACAACAGATCTAGTTCCTGCTCACAGTGGATGAAAAGGCCCAACACAAACATCATGTTCCTAGATATTGGAGTGTGTTTCCATGCAATTGGCTATGGGAATGTTACCATAGCTATTCCACATGCAATCAGCTAGAGAAGGGTTGCAATTCATGTAGATGCCATCAGCTGATGAGGAGCATCACTTACAATGCACATGCTTCTGCCTACGTAAAGCAGGTGTAAGTCTCCACATCCACCAGAGAGGGAGTGAGAGAGGCAGACAGAGGCAAAAATAAGTCAGGGAGGGGAGGGAGAGTAAAACTTAAGCATGTTTGTGTCACATACCTACCAGTACAGGGTATCAAACCCCTGACTGACTATGTATTGCTATCACAAGTCTATGCAGTTATTGGATGCACCACATAGGTTACATGTTGAGGAGCCCTCCAAATGTATATGTGATGGTGAGTGACATCTGCAACAGTGATATGTTAGCTATACGGTAGGTGTTGTACACGTGCCTGTCCGCATGAACAGGTGTCAGCATCAGCACATCCACACTCTCACAGGGACCCACACACATTGACACACTTGGCAGGGTCAGGAATACAATTCATCACTAGTTAGATTGCCACAACACAGTACTGTGCAGGTATCACATGCACCACAGGGGTTATACAGAGGGTATATGGGCAGTGGGTATGTGGAGGAGTCTGACATCAGACAGCATACTTCAGTATGCCAATGGAGGTTGTAGTGAGTGTGAATGTGGCCACAGGCATCATACACCACACACACAGACACAGGGTGCCAGTATTGACATGCATGGGTGTATTGCTTCACGGGTGTGTAGTAGTTGACTGTGCCAGATGGCTATACAAGGCTAGATGATGGGTATAACTTGGCATCAGGCCACATGACAATGGTCTGCAGTGTGGCTCAGGGGTGTAGTGTCTGGATTTGCCCACACAGGTGGGTATTGCATTCACCATCCAGTCACCTGGGTAACTATTGTGTGTGGACATTGCTGTGCATTGCTTGCCATGTATGTGTTCCTTAGACCATGACATGGATGGTGTCTGAGATGTGCACACATCCCACATGCATGTACAGTGACATGTCGAACTGTACCTGGGGTGTCTGGCCCATGTTGTGCACACAGATTGTTATCATCAATGTGCCAGTCCTGGCCTCATGTGGCAGGAATTGTTAATGGACAGCAGGTTGACCCTGCACCTACATTGATAGCATGATACAGGTATTTCCTGGTGTCAGTGGCATCTGTCCATACAGGGCATGTATTTCAGGCATGATATGTCCTTTGTGGGTCACATTTGATGGCACTACAGGTGCTGCAGGTGTCCATTGGGAAACATTGGGAAGGTGCATTGTCTGCATGTACATGCCTATTGGACTGATAGACAGGGTGCCATGCCCACTGTAGCCCACTGCAATCACACCATGATTACTATCAGTGGGCAATATGCAGGGTACTACCAATATAGCGGTTGTTGCCTAGGCAAGTGTGTGTGTGTGTGTGTGTGTGTGTGTGTGTGTGTGTGTGTGTGTGTGTGTGTGTGTGTGTGTGTGTGTGTGTATGTATGAGACATGGGTTTAGAGTGTTCTCTGGGTAATACAAGGGTTGCTAACTTTGTTCACCTGGCCTTGATGTTACATGTAGGGGTAAGGATTTGCACCCCAGCCTGTCGGCTATTTCACATATGTTATCCCTGTATGGTAGACATTGTGACATATACTAGGGCCACCATATAAGAAATTTGCAAAACCCGCTCCACAATGAGTCCATTTGTTACATATTCACAGCCACCTCCACACAGGATATGAATGACAAACACACACGCACACACACACACACACACACACACACACACACACACACACACACACACACACACACACACACACACCTGCCATGTCTGGAATTAGAACTCCTACCTCACTAGTTTATTGCACTGCAGCACTACACAGTTATAGGATGCACAATGGAGATTACTGGAGTACTCCTTCCCCAAAGGTGTATTTCACAGTGAATTACATCAGCAGGATTGCCAAAGTAGGGCATATGAATTGTAGTGAGTGTGACTAGTCTAAAAATCATTGCTCCCTACACAGACATAGAAACACACACACAAACATCCATACCTGCCATGTGTGGGAATAGAGCCCCTACCAGAGTTCTATATCACACTACAGGTTTATGCTGTTATAGGATGCACCAAAGGGATTACTGGAGTACTCCTTCCCCAATGGTGTATTTCACAGTGAATGACATCAGCAGGCTTGCCAATGTAGGACATTTGATTTGTAGTGAGCGTGAGTAGCCTAAAAAGCATTGCTCTCTACACAGACAGACATACACACACACACACACACACACACACACACACACACACACACACACACACACACACACACACACACACACACAGTTGCCATGTCTGGGATTAGAACTCCTACCTAACTAGTTTATCACACTACAGCAGTATGCAGTAATAGGATGCACCACAGAGATTATTGGGCTACAGCTTTCTCAAAGGTGCATTTCACAGTGAATGACATCAGCAGCCTTGCCAAAGTAGGGCATTTGAATTGTAGTGAGTGTGACTAGCGTACAAAGCATTGCTCTCTACACAGACAGACACACACACACACACACACACACACACACACACACACACACACACACACACACACACACACACACACCAAAGCCATTTCTGGGATTAGAACTCCTACCTAACTACTTTATCATACTATAGCAGTACACAGTTATAGGACGTGCCACAGAGATTACGGGGCTACAATTTTCCCAAAGGTGTATTTCAAAGTGGATGACCTCAGCAGGCTTGTCATAGTAGGGCTATGGGGAGGGCATTGTGTGTGCATGGGCCATAACCCATTCATCTAGAGGTTAACACATCACATGTGGGAATATGCAGAGTTATATTCCACAAGTATGTGTATACAGCTGCTAGATGACTACTTCCTTGTACAAATATACCGAAAACCACAACAACGGAAATAACAGCATAGACTGAAGAATAAAATATATTATTTCTGATTCTGGTAACTCGGCCTTCGCCTTCAATGGAATAGTTAACATGTTCAGAAGCAAGTCTATAAGAACCACCTTCTAATTACATTAATTGATTAATTAAATGCAATTAGCAATATTTCAAAAATTTAAAGCCACAAATACTAAACTTCAAATCCACCAATATAAAGCTATAAATTACCTATACAAAAATTCTTTTTACCAATTCATTCTTTAAACATACTTAAACATTTTTTAACATATTAATACTATGAATTCAAATGTTACATATAATATCATTCATATTTCTAAATTCATCCCATTGGGAAAGAGAGTGTTGAAATTAATAATATACCTAGATTCCATGTTTAATAACCTCTATTGAAAACTATGGTTACCTCCCCCCATCCCATATGGTCTGGCAACAACACTAAAAATTAAATCTCTCACCGAACTCCCATGCTCTGCACTAAAGTGACTAGCCACAGGACTATCCAGCCTAGAATTTCTAATACTTCCTTGTACAGTCATGTTGCACAGCTAGCACTTGCACCACATAGTCTGTATTGCTGACAGATACTGGTGGCTAATTTCTACAGTGAGTGACATTTAGACCTCATGTGGTTGTAGCCATTTGGCTGTGTTCTAGGTGGGATAGGCCTCATAATGAATGGCTCCTTGTCACAGTCACTGTCTTCCACACATCTATGTACGTCTACTTTTGGCTTATTATAGTGTGTTGTCCTTGTCTGTATTCTTATCCGCTGTGTGTGCAAAGCATGACTGGTGCATACTGAGGAGGTCTGCACTAACATCTGCAACTGCCAGATATGTATGGTCCACTGTTGTTTGTAGACATGGGCTTCATTTGTTTAAGTGTGTGAGCATGCCCAGTATAACCTTTCAGTATGTTGTTGTCTGACATTACTTTCATTTCTCTAAGTGTGTGAGCATGCCCAGTATGCCCTTCTGTACTGAATGTGTGGATCGAATCCAGGTAGTTTGTACTCCAATGCAGACATTTTTGTTGTACACCTCCAGGTATCAAGCTGTTTCTGCAGGGTATCCGTTGATCATTTGGCAATATGGGGACAAAATGTGCAGGGGATAGTGTGTACTGTAGGTGATTGTGTCTGTGCTGCTTCAGCTACAAGGTACTGCTGTTAGCAGAGATATTCAGACATGTGTACTGTTATACACTGTGATGTTTTCTGTCCTCATGTACTGTCAGGTGGACATTACTGCTCTCAGTGATGTCTGGGGGATAAGAGTGACTGCAGCTGTGTGTGGTATTGTGGGCAGATGCCTACATATTCATGGTAAGTTATGCCATTCTGGAGGAGGAGCTGCAGACACTTGCTGCTGGGTCTGTGTATCCAGTTCAGCACCTTGGTACAGTGCTGGCAGAGGATCCCATACTTTTACATCCATCATGACAGTATGGCCTTATATTGCTGTGGCAATACCTCACAGCTGTACAGATTTGCACAGGTTACCCAGAGGCAGGGGCCATGAGTCAGAACATTACCCCTATTGTGGTATACAGGCAGGTATGTAGCCACCCATTTATGTGTTTGCAGCCAGGGATAGTGTTTGCACACAGCTTTGTGTCAGACCTTGATAATTCCATGCTGCCTATGTTCCCACCCCCCTCTATTATTCTATCCTCTTCCATACATTATGCATACATTCTCTGATACTTTCCCTAAGGTTATCACCCCATCACAGCTGTGTGTTGGTGTTGGTCCACAATTCATGCAGTGGGACATGGTGGACATGTCACTGTGGTTTGTCCACATGGCCTTGCATATAGCTTATGTGGAGTGTGTTATGTTGTTATTTGGGTGTCCATGACGTAACATGCATTGGCAGTACGTGTGAGACACAGGCCCTTGGCAGAGGCTTGTGGGCCATTAGGTGTTGATGCAGGCCAGATTTGGCAGGCCGTTGCATTCTGTCAGTCCTACAGTCTCAGACCACCATACAGTATTTTCCCCTGGGGTAACAGGGTAGGTGTGCTAGGTGTTCATGCCAATACCTTCTGTCAGTCTTGTTCAGGTGGTGTGGATGCTGGCAGGGTGCTACCTATGGCTAGTGACACACCTGCATGGGACACCTGCACTGCATGTTGCATTCATTCATTATTGCCATATACAGGTGGGGTCATATTGTACCCATGCCCCACAGCAGGGATACGACCAGAGAGGTACCTGTGGGTGGTGTTTGCGTGAGCTGGGTGCATGTGTGCTATGGACACTACTTGCATCTGACACACAGATATGCATTGGGCATTCCAGTTATGTTGGCATGTGCAGGTACATAAGCTGTTTCCCAATATATCAGTCCTACCTCCTTTGTGGTCTGCAAGTGTTCCGGCAGACAACACTGGTATCCCCTACTACAGGACCAGATAATGTGATGCATACCTGTATGTACAATTCCAAGGGTGTCTCCATTTCACAGTGACACAATATATACTGTGTGTCTGGGGTACTTCCCCCTGTGTACTGCTTGTATATCTAGTCCAACAGCCATGCCATGTCAGTCTTTCAGATTGTGACACATATTGCCACCATACATTTACAATGGCTTACTGCTAGAATGTGTTATACTGGTGGGTATTGTCTTTGGCACTGCAGTTGTGAGGACTTGTCCCTATTATTAGCGGTAGTGGGCAATGGCCACCAGGTCTTACCTCAACATGCATACATACTGACCACTCTCACACGATATGAAACACACACACAACCTAACACACACATACCTGTATATTGTGCAGATGCTACAACCTATCCTGCTACCTTGGCCACCTCTGTGCATCTGTGCTCCACTGGTATTGTACCTACACATACATGTTACTACATTTCTACATAGGGTTGTGGGGAGGCACACCTGACTGTTACAACATGTGTACATCATATCGGGGGGCACACCAGACTGTTACTACATTTCTAAGTAGGGTTGGGGGAGCACACCTGACTGTTTCTACATTCCTACACAGGATTGTGGGAGGACGGCCCACTTGACTGTTGCTACATTTCTATGTAGGATTGGAAGAGGGGGCACAGCTGTCTGTTTCTACATTTCTACACAGTGGTTGGGAGGGGGCACACCTGTTACTACATTTCTACACTGGATTGGGGGAAGGGGCACACCTGACTGTTTCTACATGTCTACATAGGAGTGGGGGGGGCCCACCTGGCTGTTACTACATTTCTACATAGGATTGTGGGGGGGGGACACCTGACTGTTTCTGCATTTCTACACAGGATTGGGGGGGGGGGCACACCTGACTATTTCTACATTTCTAACAGGATTGCGAGGGGCACACCTGACACTTGTACACTTTTGCTATGACTGTACTGGTATGTCAGGTACTCCATTACATTCTGTATTCTAACCTATCATGCTGACTAGAGGCATATCAGTATACTACAGGTCTTAGCTTTGATTGACCTACATATTAGTTTCTGACTTCCTACCCTTCAGAGCTAACATCCCACTGCCTGGCCTGCTGTAGTCTGTCTGTGTAGGCCTGGGTGGGGAAGGTTACCCATAGGCATCATTTGGAGGCCATAGCACAGCCTTTGTTTGTGTTTGTCTACACCTGTCCTGTTGGCTGAGAGTCTTGTTAGGTATGTGAACCTCCCTGACTGGCATGTGTGGGTCTTATGGACACACATGTGGCCCAGCACATTTCCTGCAGTGGGTTTTGTTGCCCTGTGTAGTACTGGCTACTATGGTGACACCAGTATTTGTTACAGATCTCATGCTGCCACTATAGGTGTCTACTGTCTGCTAGCATACCATTCAGCCACCCGATTCCCTTGCATGCTCACATCCATACCATAGATACAGGTAACAACACATTCTACTCCATTCGGCAATTGGTAGGTTGAGTGACTTACCTTGTGGGTGTCCCAGTAGTGAGGGTGGTGCTGCAGGGCTGCCTATGTCAGATGCACATAGTACACTCCCTACACATGGCTGAGCACAGGTAGTGTCATGTTTGGCATCCATTTTACTGTATGTGTGAGTCAGAGAGAGGTGTCATTCCCTGGGTCCCTCCCGTGTCAGTGTATGTGCTATGCATTGCCTCTTTGCCAAGGCCAGGGCATACTAGACGTGGCTTCTTCTGCCTACTGGGGCAGGCTCAGGTTGATCCTCCTCCGAGTCACTCTGTGCCTGTACAGGCCTTGGCAATGGTGGGGGGCTGTGTGGCCCTGCCTCATGCTGTTTCTGCTGCAGCTGTTTCCACAGGATCATATTGTGTAGCATGGCACATACGATGACAATTTGGGTACATGTAGCTGGTGAGTACTACAAGGCTCCACCGGATGTGTCCAGGCACCGGAACCATGACTTGAGCATCCCAAACACATGCTCTAGTATAATTCTGGTCTGTGCTTGTGCCTCATTATGGAGTTCTTGTTCGGGTGTGTGTGCATTTCTGATGGGTGTCATCAGCCACGGCTCCAGTGCGTAAACAGCATCCCTCACTAGGTGACCATAAGGGATGTCCCCATTGGCAAATGTCTGGTACAGCTGCGCCAGATGCCAGATGTGGGAATCATGATAGCTTCCAAGGCAGCCAGCACACACATTAATTATTATGCAAAAAAAGCACCAGAATCCAGGAAAAGTGACACGAACAGTTTAATTCACTAACGCTGAAACTTCACAACACGTTTTCGTCCTTGACTTCATCAGATACCAACACTCTTGGTGCACTCATCTTAAATACATTAACTAATTAATGGTAGCCAATGACAAACAAATTGATTAATTAGAGTTAGTTAAAAGAACATACACATATATATACACACACAGATTATACTTCCTAAAACCACCATAAAATTCATACCCTATAATAAACCACATATACAAAACTTAAATGCTTGTGAATATAAATTTAAATATATAAAAATGAACCTTAAATAAAACTATGACATTATGTTCTAAAACAATTTTTTGTAATGACAATATTTGTTAAAATAATATAAAAATCCTATAATTTAGCAGATCTCAATTTTAAAACTGGTTTGAGTGAAATCATGTCATTGAGACCTGGTTTTCTATTTGCTTCTAAAACAATTTGCCAAAATAGTTCTCTGTATTCCACCAGTGTTTCTCAATTCCCCCCTCTAGGGTCAACCGGCACACATTCTAACACAAAAAATCTAAATGTAGCTAGTTTACATGTAATGGTATGCTTGTATAATGCATTGTTTTCTTTTTTAGTCCTGATGTCATATAAATGTTCATAGATTCTTTGCTTTAACATTCTCTCACTCTTCCCTATGTAAAATGAATCACACTTTGTACAGGTAGCTAAATATATTATACCCTTGGTGTTATAGTTAACATGTGTTCCTAGAGTTAATGTCCTTTGTCTAATAGGTAAGTCTAATGTTTGTCCAACATTAAGATGTTTACAATAACTGCAACTTCCACATTTAAATAAACCTACTTTTTTCCTAGTAGCTTTCCCAAACAATTTTTCAGTTGTACCTCTCTCCAAAATATTCTTAATGTTAGTACCCCTCCTATAGGTGAATTTCAGTTCCTTATCAAAAATATTGTGCAAGTCAGATAGTCTAGCAAAGTTGTTCCATTCCCTATTAACAATTCTTTATACCAGTCCTGACTGACCATCATAGGTTGTTGTGATACCAGATTCAAAATCCACGCCATTATTTAGGTTGTTTGAATCTTGTCTATCAAATACTCCTCTTATACCTAAAATAGGTGCAAATTTTCCTCCTCTTTCCCTAGTAACTTCACTGCATATTGTAAACATCTTAATGTTGGACAAACATTAGACTTACCTATTAGACAAAGGACATTAACTCTAGGAACATATGTTAACTGTAACACCAAGGGTATAATATATTTAGCTACCTGTACAAAGTGTGATTCATTTTACATAGGGAAGAGTGAGAGAATGTTAAAGCAAAGAATCTATGAACATTTATATGACATCAGGACCAAAAAAGAAAACAATGCATTATACAAGCATACCATTACATGTAAACTAGCTACATTTAGATTTTTTGTGTTAGAATGTGTGCCGGTTGACCCTAGAGGGGGGAATTGGGAAACACTGGTGGAATACAGAGAACTATTTTGGCAAATTGTTTTAGAAGAAAATAGAAAACCAGGTCTCAATGACATGATTTCACTCAAGCCAGTTTTAAAATTGAGATCTGCTAAATTATAGGATTTTTATATTATTTTAACAAATATTGTCATTGCAAAAAATTTTTTTAGAACATAATGTCATAGTTTTATTTAAGGTTCATTTTTATATATTTAAATTTATATTCACAAGCATTTAAGTTTTGTATATGTGGTTTATTATATGGTATGAATTTTATGGTGGTTTTAGGAAGTATAATCTGTGTGTGTATATATATGTGTATGTTCTTTTAACTAACTCTAATTAATCAATTTGTTTGTCGTTGGCTACCATTAATTAGTTAATGTATTTAAGATGAGTGCACCAAGAGTGTTGGTATCTGATGAAGTCAAGGATGAAAACGTGTTGTGAAGTTTCAGCGTTAGTGAATTAAACTGTTCGTGTCACTTTTCCTGGATTCTGGTGCTTTTTTTGTGATTACTAGTGAACGTTGGGGCACCTGCCTTCTTCTGTGGTTATTAATTATTATGCCCTAGGTATCACACTCGACCTGGCAGTTGATGGAGGGGAAGCCCTTGCAGTTGATGTAGACTCTACCCCGCTCACTGGGTGGTGCTTTGATGTGTATGTGCGTGCGTCTATAGCACCCACTACCGCAGAGTATTCTGCTATTTGGTGGAACAGTTGCATATTGCTGGCCAACGCCTCATGGGTTTTGGGGAAATATATATGCTCACAGGCATGTGCTGACATGGCATCCAGGAACTGGTGGAGTATCCTAGATGCTGATGCCTGTGAGATCCCCGTGATATCCCCAGTTGGCCTTTGGAAGGTATCTGTAGCTAGTATTTTTAGGCCTACACATACCTTGGCATCCATTGTGATGGGTTCCCCTCTGTTAGTTCTGTGTGTCAGGCGTGGCCGGCACAACTCATCAGTTTGCTGTACGAGGTCCCTGTCCATCCTATAGAGCTCCACTATCTCCAGCTCATGTAGCCCCTGGTAGGTTACCCTGGGTCTGTACACTCTTCTCCGTCTCCTCACTGTGGGGTGGTTGACAGCATTCACATCCTCACCAACCTCAGCCACTTCCACATGTTGTTGTATGATAGCTATTGCAACACCTATCATTTTGTTGTTTTGTTTGTTAAAACTTCCCCGCTTGTATACACCGGTGGTATAAAGTATCGGAAAAACCAGAGGGAAAGGTGTTTGCATAGTTTATAGTAGTGTTCTGGGCTGGGCTGGTCTGCTGCCTGTGTAATTGGCTGATTTTGATACATTTCACCTGCCAGCTATGCTAGTTCTCTTAGATTACCTTCCTACTGCTGTTTTCCCTTCCCATTGCCTTCCTGTTTAAGTCCGAGTGCATGCCGTGCAAACATAATACTCAAATGTGTACAGAGCTGCTATTTCCTGGTTTATCTTTTTTTTTTTCCCTTTAAAACCCGGTGTGCAGAACGCATACCCACTTAGGCAATGTAAAGAGTGCTAGGCAACCTCAGACATACCCCCTTGCTTAGCTGTGCTAAGGTTGGAGCAAGCCCAAGCCACAGGGCTCCAATCTGCTTACAGTATGCCTGACAACCCCCCCCCCCCATGATGTCAGCTAACTCCTAGGCTTGCACCAAGCTATTCCTGCTCTTACACTGTTGGGAGCTGACTAGCATGCAGGGGAAACCTGGGATTCACTATCATTCCCCTCATTTGCGTAGGATTGCCTGCTAATGCATAGTTTCATGTCCCACACTGAGCCTCCCCCTTTAGCAACCATTATTCATTGGCCATGTTGTCTTCTGCCTGCCATTGAATATAATGGCAGAATAGTGATTTTAGTTACAATGCTTATTTTAGGTTTATTTTCTTATTTTCCAGGAAACCAGAATAAACAAAACCCTCTGCAGGTATGGCAGCTGCAAGGACTCAATATAAGCAGATTCCAAAATACAAATAAGGCCAGCAGCTGTAGCACCAAAATTACTTTATTTAAATGTTGTATAAACCACATATGGAAAAAATGAGTATAGATCAGACTGGTTTCAGCAAAAATAACAATGCCTTCATCAGTGTAAAGAGAACAAATGCAATACTCATTTATATAATACAATTATTTAATCACATGAGTGGTGATTAAAGGTGCTCATTAAGACCCGGAGGGAATAATCCACAGAGTTTAATAATCCACTTTTTTCTTTTCTATTCAGTATGTCATGCCAGCCCATTTTGTTTGATCTGTGTACAGCAATTTTGTCAATGATAATAAAATTTAAAGAAGCACTTGGATGTACCAAAGTGTTTGTAAAGTGCATTGGTTGGTTTGTGGTGTCTGATCTCATTAAAATGTTCACCCATTCTAAATTTAACCGGACGAGAGGTTTGTCCCACATAAAAGGATGAACAATGACATGTGGCGAGATAAACAACCCAATCAGATTGGCAGTTGGCATAAAAACCTATATCAAAAACTTGACTGGTGTTTTTACTGCTAAAAGAGGTAGATTTCATAAGTTTACTGCAATAAGAACAGTGCCCACAAGGGAAACAACCAACTAATCGGCCACCTGTAATAGTTGATTGTGACAAAGACAAGTTGGATGGTAGGAAGTGTTTGTAATGGTTGAAAAGAGAGCCCAAATTTTGGCCTTTCTTGTAGGTAAAGGGGCATCTAGTTGGTAGAATTGCAGATAATCCTCAAAGTAGAAATGTCTTACAGATCATTAAGAATTATTGGTATATATTACTTAGTGATGAAACAGGAGCAAAATAGGAGATAAACCAAGTACAGTGTATAAGATGGGAGCTAACATTAAAAGGTTATTAGAAAAGGGGAATACACATAGTAATGGGAAATGCAGAAATGCTACCCAACAGACTACAAAATGTGGTTCATGTAGCCAGTGCTGTCATATTATTGATAAAAAGGAAATTATACTAAATAATGCTATTAAATCTAAGATTAGGTTCATCAGGGGGAACTGTAATTCTAAGATGTTAGTATATATTGCTGTTTGTCAAAAATGTTACAGTTACTACGTGGGAAAAACTGAAAGAAGTTTAAAAAAGCGCATATATGAACATATGTACAATATTAAGAAAAAAGATGAAAGAAGTGCACTGTTCAAACATATAGATACTAATGGGGATGATCACTATTTTAAATTTGGTTTGTTAAATTTGGTTAAAAATGACCCTTGAGGTGGAGATATCAAAAAAGTTTTAAATTACCGTGAAGCTTGGTGGCAAATATTTATCGATGCCACCACCCCACCAGGACTTAATGACAACATCTCATTAAAGGCAATACTTGAGGTCAACTTATAGTTAAGTAGCATAAACATTCAATTAGTTTTAGTAAGTTGATAGACCTGGGATTACAAGTGCAGGTCACAATTATTGTTGATTTTGATATGGTGTTATATGTATGCTATTATGTACACTATTCATATTATATATAAACAATTTATTGTTAGGAAACGTACATAGTTTTAGCAATTTATACTAGTGTCAATTTAACAGCAGTTTTTATGATGGATATATACAAGAATGAGATGCAAAGATCATCAAGTTGATATGGTCATGTATTATTCAAAGGGATACATTTGGACACACTGTTGCTTTAAATTTTAGCTGGTGATTTGGCGCCAAAGAAGTTTTAAAAAGACGGACAATCAAAGACAGAATAGTTCTGAAGAAGCTCAAGAGGTTTGAGTGAAAGCGCTTAACCGTGACTGTTGTCTGTGTTTTACATGTATTTTTAAAAAAAGTTTAGATACATCTTACATGTATTTTAGTGTTGTGTAACCAGCGTTTTGCTTTTCGTTGGTTTGTTTGTCAGTACGCTAGTACGCTTGTTAGCATTGTAGCTGTTCAACAACGGACTACTTGGATTCTCACAAGCAGTTTTGTCGATTTAATTCATAAATTCAGTTTTAAGTCGGTATTTGTGCGATATTTTTTGGGAGAAAACGTATTTCATTGGAATAGACGGAGAATCGTTTTACCATATTCGAGACTGGAGAAAGCTTCACAGTGGATTACTATACAATTTTTTGCAAGCAATTTTTTGACTTTTTGCAGAGTTTGGCCTTATTGTGACATTACAGAGAACCTAAGGTGTTAGATCACTTATTGATACTCCGTGGCATGTTGGTAATTTAGAATTGCAGATAATGTAGAATCAGCCAACAAAATATTCCAATGATGGTTAACACTGTGAATTAGTGAATTGGTATTGCGGTCATAAGTAGTCAAAAAACGGGTGACTGTATCATCAGTACAGTTTTTGTCCTTGTATTGAAGCAAGTCAGGCCTGTCTAAACCATCAACATAACGTACAACATTGTGTATGGAACCAGTACCATAGCCCCTATTCTTGAATCTAGTGATGAGGTCATGCTTATAAAAACTATAAGCCTGTTCATCAGAACAGATATGTTTACCACATATAAACTGGAATTTTGGAATGTTACAACAAATGTGAGGAGGATAAAAGCTGGTGGCGTGGAGGAGTGAATTATATTGGGGGAATTTGTGATGTACCTTAGTAGACAAAGTATGATCAGTGTTCCTGGTTATACTAACATCCAAAAACATGATGTTATTTAGATCATAATTGACTGAAAACTCAATACCCCATTTGTTTTCATTGAGATAGTTAACAAGCTCATGTAGATATTCAACATCAGACCTCCACACCATCCAGCAGTCATCCAAATATGTGCAGTAATGTCTGGCATTGTAAATTATTTAAGGCATACTTGGCCAAGAACATTACCCCTTGTGGTTTAAGGATCTATACCCAACCCTTAGTAAATAATCCTGATGAGATTTTGTTAAAAGAATGGGCTGATGCTCAGCATAAGGCTACAATGAGATTTGTCCATATTCTGATTGCACACTATGAACGCAGTATCGACTCTGATATTGTTAAAGTCACCAAATTGGGTGAGGAACTCAATAAGTTTGATGGCCAACCTAGTTACAATTCTGGCTTTAAAGTCTTAACTAATGATTTACTACAGTTGGAGTCTGTACGAGCACATCCACTCATGCATGAATCGTGCCATCCCAAATAGAACCAAAATGCTCTCATCCAAAAAAAGGAAGCCAATCTGGTGGCCCCCTGCCATAAACAAACTTTACAACAAAAGGAAGAAACTTTTGCAGAAAAGAGGAAAATCCCAGGATGCAAAAAACTCCCTTACTAGCCTCAGTAAGAAACTGAGATGCCTCATAAAATCCTCCAAAGCTAGTTATGAAAATAAAATTGCCAAAGATTCCAAAGACAACCACAAAGCATTCTATAACTATGTCAAGAATCTAAATGGCAATGCTCAGATCTGCTCTGAGCTAAAACAGAATGGCATTAAATATACTGATCCAAAGGATATTGCCAATATCCTGGCAGATCGATTCAGTGCCAACTTCACCCCCCTCTCACCCCCTAAATGGCCCATCTCAATACCGGAAGATTGCCAAATTCCAGTAATAAACAGCCACACAGGTACAAAACGCACTCTCTAAAGCCAAGAATACAGCATCCATGGGACCAGATGACATCCCGGGCTGTGTACTACATGAACTACAATATGAACTGGCACCTCACCTAAGTGTCATGTTTAATCATAGCCTCACCTCAGGTTTCGTGCCCACTGAGTGGCGCAGAGCTACAGTTATCCCAATCCACAAGGGGGGGTCCACCTTGGATCCCGGAAACTACCGTCCCATCAGTCTGACAAGCCTTATCTGCAAGGCCATGGAGCGTATTATCATGGAACTTATAAACAAAGACATTGGCAACCTTCAAACACTGGACCCCACCCAGTTTGGGTTTGTGAAGGGCCAATCTTGTCTCCTGAACCTGATTGACTTCTTTGAATCAGTCTCCAGAGTCATGGACAAGGGTAAGGTGGTCCACACAGCCTATCTAGACCTTGCCAAGGCCTTTGACACCATCCCCCACTCTGGAATCATAGATAAACTTACTAAGTTCGGCATTAATCCCTATGTCACCCAATGGGTTGCTAAATGGCTTACTGATAGAACCCACACTGTAAAAGTAGCCGACTCCAAATCCAGCTCCAGACAAGTGACAAGTGGAGTACCTCAGGGTTCAGTCCTGGGGCCGCTCTTGTTTGGCATCTACTTCTCTGAAGTACAGGTCAACACTAAGGGACTCTGGCTAACAAAGTTTGCAGATGACTGCAAACTGGGAGCCATTATTGAATCCCCAAATGATGTGGATACTCTACAAAAGGGCCTTACAGAAACAGATGCTTGGTGCCAGAGCCATGGGCTCAAGCTCAATGCCAAGAAATGTATAGTTATCCCCTTTGGGAAAAAAACATGTATCCATGAATTACCATATAGGTGGCAGTACACTAAACACAGAAAGTGTGATAAGAGACTTAGGGACACAGGTGGACAGTGGTCTCACCTTCGATAACCATATCGCCACAACAGTCAGGAAATCCTTCTATGTGGCACACCTCATCATGAAGGGCTTTTCATCCAGAAAAAAGGAGGTCATTGTCCCACTGTACTCATCCCTCATTAGACCCATTATAGAATACAACACCCCATTTGGTATGTACCTCTCAAGACATCTGCAACAACTGGAAAGGCCTCAGAAATGCCTCACTAAAAGAATCACAGGCCTGAAGCAGATGCCCTACGCTGACCGCCTTAAAAAACTCCAGCTATACTCTGTCGCATATCGTCTACTCATAGGCAATCTCTGCTTAACATATAAGGCCATGTCAAACCCAGAGCTGTTGGACATGCTACACTTAAAGAAATCCCAATCCCTCAGAGCTACACACTCCAGGGATCTAAGCCTTGTCATCACAATAAACAAAACATGCTGGAGGGATAGGTTCCTGACCCAGAGACTCCACAGACTCTGGAATAGATTGCCCATACATGTCAAGCAGAGTGCCTCTTTGGACCTCTTCAAGAGGAACCTTGACGATTGGATGGGAGAAAGGAAATTCACCCCAGGGATCACGTCAGTCACCCTGCTAGACAGGGGTCCAGGAAAGTAAATAATGTGGGAAGAAATAGCCAGGGAATTGTTATGGCTAGGCTTGTATAGGCCCTAGGGCTGATAGCCTAGTACCAACCTATGAACCTATGAACCTATGGAACAACAACTAAAGGAAAGGAAGAGGAAGAAATTCTTCAGGGACCTGTCTGATTATGAACGAGGGGACCCATTCATTAAGGACAAGTCCAAGAGGGTTACGTTTTCACAGCAATCACAAAATACAATTAGGAGGAAACGCCCACGCTCTTTTCTTAAAAAGTCACCATCCTCTGGCCCTGAGTCTACTGGGGATGAGTCTTCATCTAGTTACGAACCAAATACCTCTGGTGTTACAGGCTTACCAGCTCACAAACACTCTAACAATATTATCCCTTTAGGCCCAAACGCAGAAGGGGTGGGAGGAAACACAAGCAGGGTTGACGATCTGCGGACCCTGATACAATTGATTACCAAGAAACAATAAATGTTTGTAACATCTCTTCCTGTACCCTTTCTGATGTTGAACTCAAGGTATTGAATAAAGGCCTTTCATTTATCCCTGGTTTCTTTGTGTCTGAAGACAGTTTGGTGGATGATGTTTTGAGTTTTTGTAGAAAATTAAATTTGAGATTGTTTTTTCATGATAAAGAAACTAGTGTTTCAGAACATGAATTCAGATATCATAAATCAACGTTTATGCCACTAATGCATAACACGCTGTCTTTATTTCAGAGATCCATTCTTAAGGACTTACATTTTCATGCTAATGAAACCAGGTTAACACCCAATAACATAACTAGGGTGGAAATGGAGGCAATTTCAAGTATGGCCAACAATCATCAACTAGTTATACTTATAACTGATAAGGGGGGTGCTGATGTGGTCCAGGATTGGACCCAATATGACATGGAGGCAAAAAGACAACTTTTGGACGGTAGGTATTATTCACACTTGGTTATTGCCCCTATGCAGTCATTTAAACAGAAGATTGATACATTTTAGTTATCAGCTAAGGATGAGGGTATAATTAGTCATAACACTTTACAACATCTTACCGTGGATGAACCAGCCCCCCAATACATATATTTTTTGCCAAAAATTCATAAGGATGTCAACATCCCCCCTGGTAGACCGATTGTTGCAGGTAGAAAATCCTTAACTGAACCTCTCTCTATATACCTAACCAGATATCTGAAGCCCCTTCTTAAATGGGTACGGTCTCGTATCCAAGATATCATGGAATTTCTAAGGGTAATTTCTGACACACAATTGGAACCAGGCTGGTTTCTGTGCACTCTTGATGTTAAAGCTCTTTATACTAACATCCCACATTGGGCTGGCATTGATGCACTAGAGCATTGGTTAACAATATCTGAACTATATCCACCTGGTTTCAATACTTTTCTTATTATTCTTTGTGAACATATCCTTACCAAAAATGTCTTTTTTTATCAAGGTGAATGTTATCTTCCAAATAAGGGCACCGCCATGGGTGCCTCATTTGCACCCATTTATGCTGATTTATTTATGGCCTGTTTTGAGGAACATATAATCTATGATCGATCTCATAACTTTTACCTTGATGAAATAGACATTTGGAGAAGATATTTGGATGATTGCTGGATGGTGTGGAGGTCTGATGTTGAATATCTACATGAGTTTGTTAACTATCTCAATGAAAACAAATGGAGTATTGAGTTTTCAGCCAATTATGATCTAAATAACATCATGTTTTTTGATGTCAGTATAGCCAGGAACACTGATCATACTTTGTCTACTAAGGTACATCGCACATTCCCGCAGTATAATTCACTCCTCCATGCCACCAGCTTTCATCCTCCTCACATTTGTAGTAACATTCCAAAATCCCAGTTTATACGTGGTAAACGTATCTGTTCTGATGAACAGGCTTATAGTTTTTATAAGCATGACCTCATCACTAGATTCAAGAATAGGGGCTATGGTACTGGTTCCATACACAATGTTGTACGTTATGTTGATGGTTTAGACAGGCCTGACTTGCTTCAATACAAGGACAAAAATTGTACTGATGATACAGTCATCCATTTTTTGACTACTTATGGCCACAAAACCAATTCACTAATTTACAGTGTTAACCATCATTGGAATATTTTGTTGGCTGATTCTACATTATCTGCAGTTCTACCAACTAGATGCCCCTTTACCTACAAGAAAGGCAGAAATTTGGGCTCTCTTTTCAACCATTACAAACACTTCCTACCATCCAACTTGTCTATGTCACAATCAACTATTACAAGTGGCCGATTAGTTGGTTGTTTCCCTTGTGGGCACTGTTCCTACTGTAGTAAACTTATGAAATCTACCTCTTTTAGCAGTAAAAACACCAGTCAAGTTTTTGATATAGGTTTTTATGCCAACTGCCAATTTGATTGGGTTGTTTATCTCGCCACATGTCATTGTTCATCCTTTTATGTGGGACAAACCTCTCATCCAGTTAAATTTAGAATGGGTGAACATTTTAGTGAGATCAGACACCACAAACCAACCAACACACTTTACAAACACACTTTGGTAAATCCAAGTGCTTTCTTTAATTTTATTATTTTTGATAAAATTACTGCACACAGATCAAACAAAATGGGCTGCTAGCATGATATACTGAATAGAAAAGAAAAAAAGTGGATTATTAAACTCAGTGGATTATTCCCTCTGGATCTTAACGAGCACCTTTAATCACTACTCGTGTGATTAAATAATTGTATTATATAAATGAGTATTGCATTTGTTCTCTTTACACTGATGAAGGCATTGTTATTTTTGCCAAAACCGGTCTGATCTATGCTAATTTTTTCCATATGTAGTTTATACTACATTTAAATAAAGTAATTTTGGTGCTACAGCTGCTGGTCTTATTTTCTTATTTCCCCCCCGATCCCGTTTGCGTACTGCTGCCCTACACTAGGGCCAAGATCGGCTAAAAAAATAAAAGTTGATTTTTTTTCCGAGTGTTTTCCATGCCAATGGCCTTATAGTTGGCCATTGGCATGCTTTATACATGATATCCACCCTTTATTTGGAGTTGTCATGGCTCGGTTTTGTAATTTGCAGAAATGTACTCTGTTACTGGCGGAGTACATTTCTGCAGATTACACTAGTCCTGCATGGCCGCTTTCCAGCTTCCTGGATCACAAAGTCACCTCATTTGCATAGATTTCTCCTGCAAATGGGGTAATTTACATACAGGGGCTGAGTCCGTGCAGGAGTAGTGCAGGAGCGCTCGTGCACGCCCCTATAGGTTATTCCTGGATCTCACGGCAGACATATTGCCTGCTGGAGCTCCTGCACTAATCCTGCATGCAGTGCAAGGTTTGCAGAATCCAGGGGACAATCTTTTATTTACAACAAATTCCATTTCCTTGTAAGAGAGAGGATTGCTGTTGATTACTGTGATTGGATATTGCCTCTTTTCAGTGGAGGTCTGTGGGGAAAACAATGACTCTTTTGATGTTCTAGTCCACAATGAAAACATTTTCTAGGATATACAATTAAAACATTTTCTAGAGTAATGTAGATGTGATAGGACTTGGTCCATCTTTCTCTACCTATACAACTCAAGGCTGTTTGGACTCTGGCAACTCCATACCCAAAACATTTGCAGACCACCAGACTCCCCCTTTTTACCCACAATCCCATGTAAAAAGGATCCCTCACCAAATCTCTCTTGCTTCACATCACTGGTTCTTCCTAGCTCTTGTTTTTGTTTTTTGTTTGTTTTTGGTTTGTTTTTATGTATGTTCCCTGGATAGCCAGTTTATTATGCTGGTCACTTCAGGCCTCTTATTTATTTATTTACTTATTAGGTCAGTATATGTTCATCATTCCCACTGCCCCAGTGGCATTTTAAGTTATCTTCCAGGGTAATCCAGTATTGCCCAGGTTTCAAACGCTCAGCCTCCCGTCCCTCTCTCTTCCTATGACAGCTGACTGGTTGAGCATATACTGTGAGGGAAGCTTTCAGCTGTCACAGAAAGTGAGTGTTCAGTCATTTTCTGCCATTCAAAAGAAATAGTCCTCTGACTCTTCACAGGATCCAGTGCTGATTTTCTTGCTTGGCTTACTGCTCAGAAAAGCTCCATTTAGGAAGTGCATTCTTCTCATTTTATTATTAGATTATTATTCTCTTTCTATTTTATGTTTACTTAAAAATATTTATTTTAATATTTTATTTCTGTCCGTGTTTACAGTAATTCCTGTCAAACTTTCTGCTGATGGTGTTTATTTGGCTTCTGTCTTGCACAAATGCTTGTTTTTATTGTTTCTGATGAAACTTTTTGTTTTTGCTCTCAGACGTGCATTGTGTATGTATGCTGTTAGTTACTAGGGGCTGTCTTGTGCAGTTGGAACTGTGAATTAATTATGCCTGTCTTTACTGTTGTTACTCTGCTTTATTTTTATCTTTTGACAGAAAAATATTGCAGAACTTGGATTTTTTCTGCATTTACATATTATTTAACTATATGCATGACTCCGCTTTGTGTGTGTTTTTATAATCAGATCATGATTTTACCAGCAAATTATTTTAAAGCACTGTGGAGATTTTAGTGTCTGGCAAGAAAATATAGTTTAAATTGCTATTAAATATTTTATGACAGCTTAATGTGGTTAAAGTAAGTGGAGTTACTTTTAATACTGGTTTGGCACTTTGGGTTGCTTTGGTGTTTGGAATTTGTATACTGGAAATTCTTTAATTTTTGTAAGTTGTAAAAAAATTCTGAACACATTTCAAATAGTTTTTTATGATAATAGCACAGTTTGGCAGAATTTAGACATAATGTTTAATAGAAATGGTATTGTGATACATTATCCAGTAATTTCAGTTTATTATTCTGGCTGATGTTCTCTCCCCTGACTTGATGGATCGTATCTCTGGTACCCTCTCTCCCCATCAAATTCAGTTGCACCCAAAAAGAAAAAAATATATGCCTCAGTTTGCTTTTTGTGATTCTGTCAGTGCCACTGCTTGGCCTGCAGACCATTTACCCTTTGCCCATCTCCTTTTAGGACAGCTTTTGCCAGTCACTGTGGAACTGGGTTTAGACACATCCTTTGGGCTTGTTCCAGTACCTGATACAAGTATGGGAGAACTAAACCCTTTAGGTGCAGGAGTATTCCAGGGTAAGAGACTCATTCCAAGCACAATACTCTGTCATCAGATATTTTATTTAGTAGTGAAGTTCACAAGAAATGAAATAGAAGCGTCATCATACAGCTGATAATCAGATTATAGTTGGTTACAAGGTTGATGTGGTTTCCTTGACTAGGATTGTTCTGCAGACTGCTAATTCTGGTGGTTGTGTTCCCATCCACGGCCCTAGTGCTCATTTGGCTGGAGGCCTTTCTATTGTTTCAGAGAATGATGTGGATTCTGATGGGGACAATGTGATTTCCTAGTTGACATGAGTCCAGTCACTCTGATTCTTCAGAAGGTAAACCTTTGCTTAAGTCCAAATAAGGGTTCACATTTCCTTAGATGATTGCTCGACTTAGTGATGTTGTTACTTGGGAGCAGTCAGACAGTACCCCAGATATAGGCAGGTTATATGACCTTATAGAAGATGAGATGCCCAATTCTGTGGCTATCCCCACCCCCCACCTTATCTGCCTTGGAAGATGTTTACAAATGCCTAAAGGACTCTAGTAGCTTTCAGCAGTCCCAGAAAAGGCTCAGAGAAAATATAAGGTCTCCTTGGATATGGCAGGTCTCTTTTCTCACTTTACTGCTGACTCAACTGCAGTCTCTGAGCTGCCTGCTCAAATAAAAAGTAATTGCCTTCATCGAATCCAACTTCCCCAATAAAGATTTAAAATGGTTAGATCTTCATGGCAAAAGGAAGTCTGTTCCTAGTAGTCTAGCCTTTTGAATGTTCAATTATCAAGAGTATATATGGAAAGTTATTTTACAATATGAGTATATTTGGAAGATTTTGCTGCATCCTTACCTGAAGAGCAAAAAGTCTTATATGAATGAAATTGTTTCTAATTTAACTTCTAATTTAAACATGTTTTGAAAGATATGCTTAAATGTGCAGATACAGTCTCAAGAAATGCTGCTTCTTCTGTTGCATTAGGACTGTATGCTTGGTTATGTTATCAGAACTTCTTTGATGACTTAAAAGCCGAAACTTTGAATTCACCTTTAAGTTCTGAACTGGTGTTTGGGCCTTCTGATAAACAGATTCTCAAACAGGCACATTCATGCATGGGGTATCTAGAATATTTCATATACCCAAGTTCTCTCCAAACAATGCATTTTCCTTCAAGGGGCAATGCAATACATTTCTCTCTAGCATATCTCCCTCTATGCAACAGTCTAACTGCAGGTGAAGTTTTGCTTTTGTTTGAGTAGTGTTGCAGTTTTATCTACATATATGTGTTGCACGGGTTCAGGCGCCTAGGCAGCGAGACATTTCCCTGCGATACATTTTGGCTGGGGACACATGGCTGAAGTGACATTCAGCTGCAGAGAAATATGGCTGTTTGCAAATTCCCTGTGGGCAATGAGAAGAATGTGTTGTCATACCTACAACTTCAATAACCAAATTCACAGGGGGAAAACAAACAGCCATATTTCTCTGCAGCTGAATGTTACTTCAGCCATGTGTCCCCAGCCAAAATGTATCGCAGGGAAATGTCTCGCTGCCTAGGCGCCTGAACCCGTGTTGCACACATAGTGGAGAGTTCCTTGCTTGTATTTGCTATGAATCTTTCACATTGCATGTACACAGTATACTATATGCATGCTTCCTCTGTTTGGACTTCATTTTTTTCCAATATAATGTGATCTTACATTAGAGGAATGCTGTTCTCTCTGCCTAGAATATTCTGAACCTAATGTTGTACTTGTGTATAGATAACTGGACGGGAATGTTTATGTGCACCTTGAGAATATTATCCTCCCTTTTATATGTACTAGCAGCATTAAGGGCAAATGTTGGTATTTTCCTTCATATTTTAAGCAACCCTTCTCCCTTTTACATAGACTTTTCTGTTTTTGTTCCAAGTTGATTAGAACTGTATCCCACAGACTCTGCTACCAGTCATTCTTGGCTTCACTGTTGGTTGTGTTCTCTCCCTTGGAGATGTCACAATCTGTGGCGGTATTTCCTATGAAAACTTTGTTCATAGTCTTGATATAGGATTATCTGGAGTCTATGCCATTAGTAGGACCTTGATTAGAAGTCTGATGTACGGTCTTTGAAGTCTACCTTTATTCTCCTCACTAAGACCTTGATTAGGTGTCTGGTGCAGGGTCTTGGAGCTGACCTTTTAGGTTTCTGCTGATATAAAGAGCTTTGGCACCTATGCTTAAGGCTTCAACTACCTGTCTGGACTGAGTGTTGGCCTAGTCTGCCTAATTCTATGGGGCCCCGGAATATTTCAGGGACAATTCAGCACTGAAGAGTCCTACACTCAGAGGACTTCCTCTTCACTCTTCTCAGGGTTGGCTGCAGGCATCAAGACCTTTTCACAATGACTGCTTTCTTTCAACACTGAACCCGCCTTTAGTGCCAGGTATATCAATTTCAGGCCTGATGCACATTTGAGATTGCCCATTCCTAAGCACCACATATAGTCAATACTGAAAGCACTTCTGCACCAAAGTATTCCCTTGCAGACCAATCCCTGGGCATTAGACTGCTTTCTCAGATAAAGATGACTCCTTTGGCACCAATGTTGTCATTGCCTTTTGTTTTCCAAATACTTTTACTATATAATCTTACTATCAGTAGCTTTATTTGTTAAATTTAATAGCCAGGGCTGAATTTCACATAATATCAACAGCAGGCTCAAATTTTGCCCTGCAGCTTTAGTGTCATTAGTTAAATGATCATTGAGTGTATTGTTATGCATAACCTTACAACCAGGATCTATACTTCAGTGTCCTTGGACACTTGATTTGTAAGCTTTGAATAGTGCATGGCCTTGGAAGCAGTAGACCTTACCTTGCCATACATTTTGAGACTGCAGACTCATGTCTTGCTTCATGCTTCAGAAGTTATGAATAGTCTACCCCTTCTAAAGCTCAGCACAGCTCAGGTCATTTGGTGTAATCAAGACATCAGGGTTGGCTGTGTGGGACTGAGCCTTTAAAGCAAGAAGTGTTGATTCTTGTTAGTCTTCTCTGTGTCTCTCATATATTAAAGCAGCTCTAAGGCAGAGCCATAGCTAGCCATTCTGGTCCCTGTGCCATTCCATAATGTCACATTCCCCTCAACTATAAGTTGAGGAGCAAAAAAAAAAAAAAAAAGAGGTTGTCTTATACTTGAGAACCAAAAAAAGGTCTTTCTCTTTTGAAAACTCTTGCAAACTTAATTTCTACAGGTCATACCACACACAAAGTACTAAAGCATTTAGCCATGACTTCTAAGGCAGTATCATCATTCATCTGCTTGAGTTGGCTGTAGCTCAAGTGTATGTGGAAGATCTCATGGCACTTATCAAGAATAGTAGGGGAAGTTCCCCATGCCATGATCAAATTTCCCTCTAGTCAGTATGAATATCACTTTGGGTCACCCCTGAAGAGGCCATTGGCCTAATGGGACTAACAAAGTGTATTTACTGAGTCAATATTAGGACGCCAAAATGCAATTATGATGAACACCTAATAATCGACCCGTAATCAGTGAAAATTGTGTTACCAATTCACTAAATTTACTAAGGGCAATGAAATAGTTGCCCAAAGCACAACACAGCAATGTACACTTAAATCGAACCCACCCAAGTGGGGGGCTTTGTCCCCCAGACCCCCCAACATGGGAGGCTTTGCCCCCCCCCCCACACACACACACACCCTAACTATATATACCAAGTCCAAGATCGCACTACAGTGGAGGAAAGGACAAAGTTCTTTAGTTGTCCGTTGTGTTTCAGACAACTATTTCATTGCCCTTAGTGAATTTAGTGAATCGCTGAAGCAAGTTTTGCTGATTACGGGTTGATTATTAGGTGTTTGCCATAATTAAATTTCGGCGACCTAATATAGACCAGAGATAAAATAACAAAGTATCAATTTGGATGACTCATTTCTAAATTCCAATAAAAACTTTTATTAAAACAAAAAACAAGAAAATAGAAGATTAGTGCTTTCGGTCATAGCCTTTGTCAGATCTCATATTAACTACAGCCAATCACATGGCTTAAATAAGAGTTAAGACCAATCAAAACAGTCCATCACAACCTTCCTAATAGAAATCTTAACTTATTCTGTCAAATGGCAAGGCAATCTGGCAAAGAATAACCAATCACCTTATTCCCCTAATCAAAGCACTTAGCAAACCATAATAAAGGCAACATACTGGTGCCATAGTCACGGCCTTAAACTAAATGCCAAAAAATGTATAGTCATCCCTTTTGGAAAAAACAAAGTAGCCACAAATTATCACATAGACAGCAACCCACTGAGTACGGAAAAACTAATCAGAGATCTAGGGACCCAAGTAGACAGCTACCTCTCATTTGACACCCACGTTGCCAAAGTGGTTAGAAAAACATTCTACCTTGCACATCTCATCATGAAGGGATTCACATCCAGATCCAAGGATATCATTGTACCCCTATATTCCTCCCTCATCAGACCCATGATTGAGTACAATGCCTCATTTGGTATGTACCTCACCCGGCATTTGCAACAGCTGGAGAGACCACAAAAGTACCTCACCAAAAGGATCAAGGGTCTCCAACATATGTCTTATTCTGCCAGACTAAAGAAACTTCAGCTCTATTCAGTAGCATACCGCCTGCTCAGAGGTGATTTCTGCCTGATGTACAAGGCCATGTCCAATCAGGATCTGATTGACATGCTCCACCTCAAAAAATCCAAATCCATCAGGACCACGAGAGCTAAAGACTTAAACCTCGACACAAGTATGAATAGGACATGCTGGAGGGATAGATTCATAACCCAGAGGCTTCCCATGCTTTGGAACAGGATCCCAGTTCATATTAGGCAGAGCCCCTCACTGACTCTCTTCAAGAGAAATCTTGATGAGTGGATGGGAGATCGTAAGTTTACCTCAGGGGTCACATCTGTGTCACTGCTAGACAGGGGCACAGTAAACTAATTCTATTATATAAGGGGACCTTCATTGTGTCACTACTAGACAGAGGCACAGTATATTAGATTTATTCTGTACATTTTTGTACCATTTCATGGGGTGGCAAAAGCCACATCACTATGGCTAGGCTTACAAATGCCCCAGGGCAGATAGCCTAGTACTATACTATGAAACTATGAAACTATATGCTAATAAAAAAATCTAAACCATGCAGATAAACTTTATGCTATCTGTTGACATTAAACAGCTGCCTTAGAATATTAGATAAAAACCTATTTTGTTCTGACAGCCATCTCTTATATTAGTAATAATTCCTCTTCCTTATGAAAAATCTCAAAAATCAAGTGTTCATGTTCATTCCTTTGTTAAATTACTTCAGTTACTGAAGAGCTAACAAGCCAACTAAATAAACATAACAAAGTTAGATGGCAAATGCTGCTTGCCTCCCACATACGCCTATGAAAAAGCGACCGATTGCTCTTTACTAAATGCTTCACTATGGACTAACAAGTGAAGCTACCAAAGAACTTTGAGGTTAATAATTTGCCACATGAGGCATGCTTAACCAAAAAGCTCTGTATAAACAGCCTTGATAGCAGATTGAGCTAGAGCCAGTCACATTTCCACTAGTGCCTGTATAACCTATGAAAACAGGCGTACTCAAATCCATGCATATTCATAAGTGGTGTTTTACCACCTATTACAGACTTTACCTTCCCATCCAACCAGAAACTACAAACTTACTTGTCCATATTGTGTGGCATAAAACTGGAAATTAGATTTAGCAACTGGAGCTGTCTCTGCAAAATGTTTGACCTGTGGAATGTCTGGAACATTTTCTGGAATGGAATCAGAATTTTGAACACATTCTGATATGGAAACAGTGTCTGATTCACTCTTAGATTTGAAGTCTACATCCCAGAAAGAATGTTGTGATGGTGGTGATGATTATTCTGGCATAGGAAGAAGATGTCTACGGTTCTTCCTATATTCCACACCCTCTGAGTCTACCAGGTATGATTTTGGCTCAGCACAGATGCCTGTAATCTGCCCAATTCGATCAAAACCTTTCATTGTCTGAGTTTGTACCATCGCTCCCTCCCTCAACGGATGAAATCATCTGCTTGATCTGTCGTAACTAGATTTCTGGATATTGCATTTCTTAACCAATTAAGCCTTGATGATTTTATTGTTTTTAGGTTTAGGCTTCAACAAACTGGAACTAATGGGTAGCATAGTTCTAGTTTGCCTGGAAAGTAGTCTTTGAGCAGGTGAGCCAAGAATATCGTCATGTGTTATGTTTCTGAGATTAAGCAAATTCAAGAATACATCGGTATCGTCATGCTTTGACCTTTCAAGTACCTGCTTTGCACTCTGTACTGCATGTTCAGCTAGACCATTTGACTGAAGATATTCAGGACTACTAGTGACATGTACAAAGTCCAATTCATTTGTAAATTTCTGAAACAACTGGCTAATAAATTGAGTACCATTGTCAGAAAGAACTTTTTGTGGCCTACCATGAACTGAGAAATGACATTTCAACTTAATAATAACAGCAGTGGATGTTAGGTTAGGTAGTAGATCAATCTCAAACCAATTTGAATAAGAGTCTGCCAAAACCAAGTAGTGTTGATTGTTCCACTCAAAGATACCAGCTGCAACTGTTGACCAAGGTAGTTCAGGAACTGGACTTAGCTGAAGTGGTTCTCTTTGCAAATGCAGTCTAGTAATATTGCATACTGAACAAGAAGAAAGTTCTTTATCAATGTCTTTTGGTAAAGAAGGCCAAAATACTAATTCTCTCACTCTTCTCTTAGTGGATGTGGATCCTGGGTGACCAAGATGCAAAATATGGATATATTCTTGTTGTAAGGAAGCAGGAACAACAATTTTAGGACCTTTGAAAATAATGCTATCTTCCATCAACAATTCATCTCAGTAAGAAAAATAGGTTTGCACTTCAGGTGGTACACTAGGTTGCTTTGACAGCCATCCACCATTAACATAGTGTTTGAGCTTCTGCAAAACTGGATAAGTCTGAGTGTGATCTCTCAACTCAAGTCTAGTGGTCAAAAAATTACACACTAACCTCACATCAAAGTCAACATTCTCTGCATCAAGCTGTTCTGTTGTATTTCTGGGTGATCTGGATAAGGTATCAGCCAGATAGAGCAATTTGCCTTTCATGTAGACCATTTTGAAATTGTACTTTTGGAATTTGAGTATCATGCTTTGTAATTTCATGGGAGCAGAATGCATAGACTTCTTTAAAATAGCAACTAGAAGTTGGTGGTCAGTTTCAATCTGAATAGCTCAACCATAAATATAATCATGAAACTTAGAACATGCAAATACTATTGCCAAAAGCTCCTTCTCAATCTGAGCATACTGCATCTCAGTTTTGGTTAGTGTTCTAAATGCATAGGCTACTGGTCTGGCCTCTTGAAGTATAACTGCGCCAAGACCAAATTTTGAAGCATCACAGGAAAGAGTAACTGGTTTGTTCACATCATAGTATCTTAAGGTAGGTGGGGTGGCAATTTTTTGCTTAAGTCTTCAAATGTCTTCTGGTGCTGTTCCAACCATGACCGTGCAACATTTTTGTACTTTAGCTCTCTTAAAGGTGCTGTGAACTCACTGAAGTCTGGTATAAACTTGCCTAAATAGTTGACTATGCCTAGGAAACGCTGTAGAGCTTGTACAATATCTGGTGCTGATATCTCAAGAATAGCTGCTTGCTTGGTCGGGTCTGGTCTCAAGCCTGTACTCATGAACAAATGACCTACATATGTAACTTCTGGAAGTCTGAATTTGCACTTCAGATGATTGAGCTTCAAGTTTACTTCATGTGCTCTATCTAGAACTTTCCTGAGGTTTCTGTCATGCTCTGCTTCACCATTGCGTCCAACCAATAAATCATCTACTACTATTATGGCACAAGGATAACCCCAAAAAAATTGCTCCATTGTATGCTGAAAGAATTCACTTGCAGAATTTATTCCAAATGGCATCCTTAGGAATCTGTATCTGCCAAATGGAGTACCAAAAGTAGTTAGAAATGAAGATTTGCGATCAAGCATCACTTGCCAAAATGAACTCTTTGCATCCAAGACAGAGAAAATGGTGGCATTCGGTATTAAGGTTGAGACCTCTTCGACTGCAAATTAAATGATACGGTCTCTTTAATGCTTTGTTCAGATCTCTTGGGTCAATACATATTTTGATTTCATCTGAGCCTTTTTTGTGAGCTGCTATCATGGATGACACCCATTCAGTTGGCTCTGTGACTGGACAAATCACACCTTGCTGAACCATTTTAACCATCTGAGTCTTAACTTTATCCTGCATAGCTATTGGAACTCGTTTTGCTGATCTGACTACAGGAGTGACCTCGGGGTCTAACTTCATAGAATACACAACTGGAAATTTGCCTAACCTGTCATCTAACACATCAGCATACTCTGAAATAATGGCTTCGGAAAAATTAGAACTCGGAAATGCACTTACATGACGGACTTCTTTAGCAAAAGAAAGCAGATTCATTCTTAAACTATCTTTGAGACCCAATAAAGATTGCACTGGTCTTAGGACTACACAGAATAACAAGATGTAACAATTCTCGGCCAAATAACATGAAAGCATCATTGAACCTTCGGTTTGAATTTCTTCACTTCCATAAGCAGCAAGTCTACTGGCTACATTGAGTTGTTCATTAGTTCTCACATTAGCAAATGTACCTGCTGATATAACATTACACTTTAAACCAGTGTCTACTTTAATCTCTGTGGATTTTCCATTAATTTGGACAGTAAAAACACTTTGCTTCTTGTTAATAAATTCACTGCACCAACTCTTTCATCAAGCACTGATACACCATCTATATAGAAAGCTGTCTGTTTTGGCTCTACTTGATCAACTTGCTTCTTTGTGTGACCTTTCTTTACAACTTTGTGAGGCTTGCTTGATTTACAAAACTCTTGGAAGTGGTTCCATTTTTTTACACTTGTGAAATTGCTGACCAAATGCTAAGCCCTTCTCTCTTCTAGACACATGATTTGCACCTCAATTGTGACTGTTAACAATAAAGCTTGACTTGGTTTTGCTGATTCATGCTTGTACTTCACTGAGCTGGAGCGTGCTCCTTTCTTAGAACTTACTGGAAAGCTGTGTCTTCCCTGGAAACTTCATAGCTGCCATGTGCTTGGGCCTACTTTTGTTCGCCATGTGTTGCATACTATCTACATTTGCTCTGGAGCAAACTGAAACCATGCTCTTGTCATTCACAAGCATACTTGTTTGTTTTTCTGTCACCTGATGGATTTGACAAATCTTTATGGCTTTGCTCAACGTTAAATCACTGTCACGAAGTAAAATCTTTCTCACACCAGCACTGTTAATACCACACACAAGCCTGTCCTTTATCAGCTCATCTTTTAAGTCACCAAACCAACACATCTTAGCTTTGTTTCTCAGGTCAGTTATATAAGCTGCAAATGTTTCCCCTAGTTTCTGATTTCTCATGTAAAACAAATGCCTCTCTAGTGTAACATTAGTCTGGGGATTGCACATTTCTCTGAACTTGCACTTCAAACACACTGGGTCTTATCTTGATTCAGCCTGCACAACAATATGATGGTTTTCACTTTCTCCTCCATATACTGCAGGTGCATACACAAATGAGTGCTCTCTTTCTATGGCCTCTGACCCAGCTATGTTTAGCAAAATGAATGCCCTGGTGAGTGCATCTCTATCTGCATAAGCTGCTTGTATAAAAATATCATACTCTTGCTCAAATATTCTCCAATTTTCTGCAATATTCTGATCAAAGACGAGTGATAGGGGCTTTCAAAATCCATCTTCCATATTAACACAATCAAATAACTGCACGCTGCAAAAAACTGGACCCCTCTTGCCCAAAACTCAATAACATTTCAAAATAGTTGCATTTTGCGAATAAATACATACAGCACACTGAAATGTCCCCAAAATGGTGGTACCTTTCTAGGCAACTCTTTACAGTGCAAGAAACACTCTGTAATGGCAGCACTTTCTGAATAGACACACCCAGCACAAGAAACTTTTCAAAATGGCTATACTTTGACTGTATCTTATGAAATAGTTGCACTTTGCATGCAATAAACTTCTTAAAATACATGCACAGTAATAAGCACACACTGTAAGCACATTTACACACTTTGAGATACTTTGAATAACTTTAGTTATGCCCTTGATGCAATACAAAGACATAGTTATGCCAAAATATAGCACTTTGCCAAAACACATGCCGTCGCCTTGCTTTACTTTAGCTTAATGTGCCCTTTTTTGCCCTTATTATATTAATTTTGCTTGTTTTAACCCTTTTTATACCCAACTTACTTTTCTTGAGCTCGTTTTACTCTAAACATGCCTAGTTTTGCTTTAAACATACTCATTTTACTTTAAACATGCTCGTTTTATCTTTAAACATACTCATTTTACTTTAAACATGCTCATTTTTGCTTTACTGTTAATTGTTTCATCAAATACCTTTATTTAAACATTTATTTTTAGCCAACAAATGTTTTGTGCTTTCCACTTGCTCAATAATGTGGCTTCTGCCCTTGTAATGTTGTCTGTTCTATCAAATAAACAATTTGTGCTACTTCTCATTACCTTTGATCCCATTTCTGACACCATGTCATTCTCCTACTTTGGACACAATAGAATAGTCTTCCTGGGTTCTTTTCAAGCAGCTTTATTTTATACAAACACATCACTATAGACGTTTGCTAACTTTAACTTAAGTAACTTATATATAGACTAACAACTGTGATCATGCATGCTCTCATTCTGTCTGCTCTTACAAAATGGCACTAGGGAGTGCATGTGTCTGGAATTTATATTGCATGTACAGCCTTGACATGCTTCTTAAATATACATTACACTTCACTTGCATTCTGATCTGCAGTTGTTTGACAGTTAATCCATTCTTCATATATCCACCTTCCTGCTGTCTATTCTGTTTGGAAGTGGGTCCTACCTGGGTAAGAGCTGCCATCATGGGAAGTATCCTTTATATTTGGCTTGGGTTTACCCAGAATAACTCATCTCCCTCAGTTCCCAACAGTGGTGAGGTCCTTCTGCAATCTCAGCATTTACATATTGAGGAAATGGTACCGTGTGTGTTTGTGTGTGTTTGTGTGTGTTTGTGTGTGTGTGTGTGTGTGTGTGTGTGTGTGTGTGTGTGTGTGTGTGTGTGTGTGTGTGTGTGTGTGTGTGTGTGTGTGTATGTGTCTGTATATTATATGTAGGTTGGTAGGTATATATTTGGCTAACATCCACCAGGGCTTTTATAAGCCTAGCCGCTCAACCTAACCTAATTGAGTCTCTATGTGTCATGAGTATTTATTAAGAAAGGGTATTTTAGTCAGGAGGTTTCAAAAGGTTATGTTTAAGGGTATGTTAATTTGGGCATAGTTACTGTCTGCCTCTGTCTATCAGAGAAACTGGGGGTAGGACCTAGGCTGGATTTCTGATTTCCCATCCATTGTTCAAGGGTATGTTTAAATAGGGTTAGGGATGGACTCTGATTCACATGGATTGAAAGCCTGTTGCAGAGCATGAGGATCCTCTGAGATGCATATATATCTTTCCAATATGTCCAATGTATGTTGCAAGTAAAATTTAAATCTTTGGATCAAGTGGTTCTGATGCTGTTCATTTTGCAGATGTGCAAAAGGTCCATCAGAGCTGGATCCAAGGATGCCTTGCATGCCAGGCATATATATTGCTTCTCAGGAACCTGAGGAATAGCAAGTATAGAGATAGGGCATTGAAAAGATCTATATAGGACAATGTGTTTATACTCTGGATTCTCCTGGTAAGATGGCCTGATAAGGGCCAAATAAAATGGTACTATGACTTCTTTGGACCTGGATGACTTGTTCTTACTTATAAGTTGGGCAACATAGAATGATTTTCTTACTAGACTAGCTTTGATACATGTTGATCAAAGGTCAGATTATTGTCTACATATGTTCCCAGATCCCTGGCGAGCAGATCAACACGTAGGGGTGTCTTAACAATGGAGTAATTAGCCTGGGTGGTTGTTTTTCCAAAAGGCACTATAATGTTTTTCTTGCCATTGCATTTTAATCTGTGACTTTAGCACCATGTATTTGTCTGTGTTAGACCCTCATGCAAGATGCTTGTATCATGGGTGGCATCTATGATAGCTTCCAATTTGCAGTCATCTGTGAACATGATCAGCCAAAGGCCCTTGACATTAGCCTTTACCTCTGAGAAGGAGATGCCAAATAGGAGCAGTTCCAGCATGGAGCCCTGAGTCATCCCACTGGTAACCATTCTCTTAGTGGAGGTGTCACCAATCTTGACTTCCTGGATGTCTGTCTCTGTGCCAGCTAGCAATCCACTGAGTTATGTAGGGGTTTATGACCAGTTTGGTGAGTTTGTCAACTATACCTGAGTGGCATATTGTATCAAATGCTTTAGCCAGATCCAGGTAGGCGGTATGCATTGTTTTCTCTCATCCATTGCCTTAGTCATCTTCTCAAAGATGTCCACCAGGTTTATTAGGCATGACCTTCCCTTGACAAAGCTAAACTGGGTTGGATCCAATGTCTGAAGGTTGCCTATGTCTTTGTTGATCATTTCCATGATAATTCATTCCATGGCTTTGCATATTAGACTAGTCAGACAAATGGGTCTGTAGTTTCCAGAACTGGTTGATGGTCCATCCTTGTGAAATGAGATAACTGTTGCAGTTATCCATTCTTGTGGTACAAAGCCTTATTGAGCTATAGTTGAAAAAGTGGCTCAGAGGGTCCTGATAGGTCATGTTTCTAGCTATTTATGAAGCATCCATGGATATTGCTGAGGACCACTGAAACTAAGTTTTTTTTATCTGACTAGCACTACCAACACCTGCTCTTTGCTAATAGTTGGGGGGTTATGCTAGTAGGTATTTCATGGGGGTGAGGCAAGGGGGGAGTGTAGGATGTATGTTATTAACTCAACTGCTCCAGTTTCCCCCAGTAACTGCTGATCATTCAGCTCATGCTATACTTATGATTGGCAACACAACTGAAATAATTTTTTTTTTGCAAGTGGGTAACCTCCTTGCACCCATCAGTATGGGGGCATTACCCTTAACCCCCACATACTGATTTATAGCTATACTGCCTTCACGATTGCACATACTCAGAGAAAGTATATTTATGCAAACAATCTGTGTATTCTAATATCTTACACTACAATCTACAGACAAGCCTTCAGCTGTGAACACATAAAGCTCAAGCAGCTGCATGCAGCGTAAGTGAAAGAAAATCACACACTCATGTATGTGAGGTATTGGACTAGTCATGCCTATTCTTCATTTCCTTGCTACGCTCTCTTTCTTGTTTCATTTCATGCCAGTGTCCACCACCATTGGCATCATTCTTCCTCAGAAGTGGGGTGTTACTTCTGTTTTTGATTTTCTTTTGGGCTGTTTTCTTCAAATCATCCAAGGCTGGATTATCCATGTGTAGACCCTAGTCTATGGGAACATTGTATCAGTTGGGCCCAGTTCTCTGGTTTTTACTTTCTGGTTTCCTGGGCCCTTCAAGATTGGAGGCTCATGGCTGCTTATCTAGGACCTCTCCCTCCTGTTCATCCATGAGATGTTTCCCTTTACTGGCCATGCCTTTCGGTAGGCACTTTTATTGTTTACCTGATTATTTTTCTTCTGAGAACTTACTGCACACTTTAATGGTTGGACACTAGTATGAGAACGTATGATATAGACAGACTGAATCTGGGTCTTGGTGGCAGGACTTGCCAGTCTTCTCTAGTCACCTCTTTGTTCTTATGTTTATTGTCTCCCTTTTCACTGTGGGTCATTGGTAGATAATCTTTTCTAACTATGATTTATTTTGAAAGCTTTTCATTAGCGAGTGATAATCCTTGCATTTGCTATCTTTGGTATGATGTCTTCCATTATTACAATGCTCATTCCCTTTGGTAGAAGTTAGCTTGCATCCATATCCCATGTTTGTATTCATTTTTTCTCTAGTGTCATGTTCACGAGATTTAGTTTGGCTATCCTCTCCACAAGTGAGACATTTATTTGTCAGTTATCTTTCTTTAAAGTCCTTGAGAATTAATTTCTTGTTTGCATTTCTGCTGAGCAATCACACAGTCATGTTTTTGCCAGGGACTTTGTCCTATAGTAGAAAAAGAAGGATCAAATTCTATCGTATGTACAGAAGTTATTGCACTTTCCATAATGACAAATTTGTGGGACTGTGGTTTATAGTCCTGTATTACTCTTCCCCACTCTCCACTGCCTTCAGCTACGACAAATTTATTTTTTTCTCTTATGAGTTCTGTGCTATCTTCCTTGTGCCCCACCTTCAATGGGCTTATGGAGATCTGTAAAGGGGTCCTTCTTCACAAAGGAAATAAAGAGGAAAGGTTAGTGTCCTAGAAAAATTTATGTGCCAAGCTGCCTGAGTCCTGCCAGCGTCAAGTCCTGTAGGTAGAAGAAAATGGATCATACTCTTACTATAGTTATGGCAAGTACATAACTTCTATATATAAATTTACAGTTCAGGTGATATACCATTTTGTAACAGACAATCAAAAATATAATTTCGTAATTAGGATACACACAGCAGAGAGGAAGAAAAGATGCTCAGGGTATGTTACCAACACCATCTCCTAACTGGCAATTGAATGAGAGTTTAGATGCAATGGAAACAGCTATTTATAGTATGTTCCATCTGTTATTTGCAGTTATAAGGATTTTTATTGCAAATAATATTTAGATTAGGAGTGCAAGTTTTTATAGAAACAGTGTGTCAATGAATTGCGGAAAGGACAATTATTAATGTTATGTTGTCCCTCTCGCCTTCTTTCTTACTGGATGGGTTCAGAGTCTATACTTATTCATTTTGTATTTGCCTTTGTAGTTTAATACTTAGGAAAACCCCTCTGTGTAGTAGTGGTTGGATTTTTTGTGTTTATCAGAATGGCTGTAATTGTAGAGGGTACAGACAGAAGATTTTTTTCAGAAAGGACTGTTTATTTAGGAAAAGTCATGTTTAGGAGCGGAGGACTGTACTTAGGAGGAGTCATGTTTAGAAGGATGATTACAATGATAGAGGGTGAGGATACATAATTATTATGCCTATAGTAGTCCTGGATGTTATGCAGTGCAAGCAAAAACAGTTGACTAGGAATACTGCTACAGAAAGGAATTTTGTTAAGTTATTCCATTGAGAAGATATACAGATAGAGCTGTTTATTTCTTAGGCACAGCGTCACTGTAGTCTTAAAATTAAATTTCAAAGGAAGAAAGGCATTCCAAAGTTTGGCAGCGCATTTATAGTGAAACGAGTTTTGATATGATTTGCATGACTTCTGTACACTGACAAGATTTAGAAGTTCTGATCTTTTGTTTCTTGGTTGTGTTTACCATTGTAAAATATGGCTTACTGGTAGGTATTTGTCAGGCTAATTAGGAGGTTTGCATGCTATTTTTGTTTGGGAGAATACAAGGGAGTTTTAAAGTTCATACCAGTTAAGTATGTCTAAAGCTATGCAGTGGTGTATTTTGTTTTGTTGGGCTGATTGGTTACTCAATTTTATAACAATGTTCTGTCTTGGATATTCAGTTTGAGGTGTTGATGGCCTGTGTTGTTGATGTGAATTTATCATTTTTGTAATAATAATGTTCTAGCTTTGATAGCCAATTTGTTTATAGATTAGTAAAGATGGGATGAACCTTAGACTCGACTTAGTATGAGACAGGTATGTGCTACTATGGTTATGTGACTTTGGGTGGGGTTAAGGAAGGGTTTTACTCTATAAAGCTGTCCAAATCTGTGGGTAGTCTTACACTGTGGATATGTTCATCAAATTGTAATTTTTCCGCTGTTGTGGCTCCAATCAATATTTTAAAAGGAGAATTGTCATAAATATTACATACTGAAGAAAAATGTAATACATATTGGTACAGCAAAAAAATAAACTTTCCCTTGGCTCTCTTGTCGTACATTTTAAAAGCATGGAAAGGATGCTGATTGCAGCAGATGGAGGCAGATAAATGGGCATAGTTGCTATCCTCCATAAGTAGTGACTGCGTGCAGTAATCTTTAATAGTGATTTCTGAGTAGTATGAGGCCCAAATTTGCATTTTGCACAAACAACACAGTGATTCAATGGTAAGACGTCTGCCTCAAAGCTCAGTTCAGTCCATCTCCCCAGTGACTGGTTGTATGGAGTTTCCTTGTTCTTCCAATATCTGTGTAGACGTACCCTGTGTACTCTCGTTTCCTCCTATAAACATACTCATTGATGTAATAAAATTGTCCATGTATATTTATTGTATTTATAATGGCCCTTGTGGCCTGAGTCATGGCTAAAAAGGTTCTGTGGGCCAGCCCACTTACCTGGTTAATAATGATACATAAATCCTACTTGAAATTAGGGATATGGAGTGGCAAAGGGCATATTTGCTTCATACATTCAGATATTTTTCCCAGTGAACTGTATTCACAAACCATTTCAGTGACCCAATGATGAAAATTTAAAACCTTCTGTATTTGAGTAGTTATTAATGAAACGGATGGATAATGCAAACATTTAATAGAATTAAAGAAAACAAATTATTAGAAAAATGTTTGAGAGGACCAAGAAAGTCAGTTCTAAAGTGCTAAAATGTATCCATTGCTTTCAGATTTTCAAACATTTCCAAAGAGTGGCATGTTCTTAGACTCTCTACTCAGTGATAGGTAATTTTTGCCCATTCATCATTTTTAATAGCATGGCATTCCTGAATTTATGTCATTAATACTGTGGTTCGCAACGTCAGTACTTTTTAAATTTTTTTTTTCAAAATGACTTTTTGTATGTTTTGCTTTCTAAATTATGGTTACTTTACAAGGACTAGACTGTAAGTTAGTATATAATTTTGAATGTTTGTATTTGTGCACTTGTTGCCAGTCAAGTCACAATAGCACAATCAAATTTATTTAGCTGTTTGCTGAAAGGCAGTTTAAAACAGTTCCATTTAGCTAGCTCAGTCAGCTTTCGTATTTAGTGTTCTGTTTGTAAAAGCAGTGCATAATCATGACAATGATGTGGCTTATGCAGTATATAATCATGGCAATGATGTGGCTTATGCAGCATATAATCATGGCAATGATGTGGCTTATGCAGTATATAATCATGGCAATGATGTGGCTTATGCAGTATATAATCATGGCAATGATGTGGCTTATGCAGTATATAATCATGGCAATGATGTGGCTTATGCAGTATATAATCATGGCAATGATGTGGCTTATGCAGTATATAATCATGGCAATGATGTGGCTTATGCAGTATATAATCATGGCAATGATGTGGCTTATGCAGTATATAATCATGGCAATGATGTGGCTTATGCAGTATATAATCATGGCAATGATGTGGCTTATGCAGTATATAATCATGGCAATGATGTGGCTTATGCAGTATATAATCATGGCAATGATGTGGCTTATGCAGTATATAATCATGGCAATGATGTGGCTTATGCAGTATATAATCATGGCAATGATGTGGCTTATGCAGTATATAATCATGACAATGATGTGGCTTATGCAGTATATAATCATGGCAATGATGTGGCTTATGCAGTATATAATCATGGCAATGATGTGGCTTATGCAGTATATAATCATGGCAATGATGTGGCTTATGCAGTATATAATCATGGCAATGATGTGGCTTATGCAGTATATAATCATGGCAATGATGTGGCTTATGCAGTATATAATCATGACAATGATGTGGCTTATGCAGTATATAATCATGGCAATGATGTGGCTTATGCAGTATATAATCATGGCAATGATGTGGCTTATGCAGTATATAATCATGGCAATGATGTGGCTTATGCAGTATATAATCATGGCAATGATGTGGCTTATGCAGTATATAATCATGGCAATGATGTGGCTTATGCAGTATATAATCATGGCAATGATGTGGCTTATGCAGTATATAATCATGGCAATGATGTGGCTTATGCAGTATATAATCATGGCAATGATGTGGCTTATGCAGTATATAATCATGGCAATGATGTGGCTTATGCAGTATATAATCATGGCAATGATGTGGCTTATGCAGTATATAATCATGACAATGATGTGGCTTATGCAGTATATAATCATGGCAATGATGTGGCTTATGCAGTATATAATCATGGCAATGATGTGGCTTATGCAGTATATAATCATGGCAATGATGTGGCTTATGCAGTATATAATCATGGCAATGATGTGGCTTATGCAGTATATAATCATGGCAATGATGTGGCTTATGCAGTATATAATCATGGCAATGATGTGGCTTATGCAGTATATAATCATGGCAATGATGTGGCTTATGCAGTATATAATCATGGCAATGATGTGGCTTATGCAGTATATAATCATGACAATGATGTGGCTTATGCAGTATATAATCATGGCAATGATGTGGCTTATGCAGTATATAATCATGGCAATGATGTGGCTTATGCAGTATATAATCGTGGCAATGATGTGGGTTATTCAGTATTTCAATGCCCTGGAGTTAGATGACTGAGGAAATGGGTTTATTTTGATTAATCAGATATCTTTTAAATGAGATTAAATTAACCTCATCAAAAATATCTCATGCCCCAAAACATTGCAGCTTTAATAGAGGCTCCAGGCATCACAAAACACTACAAACAATTCTTTTTTCATCCTTTCATCCGCTGGTGTGAGGGTAATCCTTCAGTCTGATAAATATCAACTCTGAAATCAAAGAAACTCTGAGAAGAAAGAGAAAGTGAAAACAAAAGAATAAGACTCATCTTCTTCCACTTCTCCTGTTCCCATAAACTAGAAACAAAGCACATGATATGTGACTCAACCAGTGCCAATGCATTCAAATGTCAACTACAGGATCTTTGTGACTCAGCATTTCAAGATTCTTTCATACAGAAATCAACAAAGAATTTGTTTCACTTGGAGAAATACTCCATAACTCATGATTATTTTTATTATTGTTATACATTTTTGGGTTTTAATATGAAGTTTCTGGATTGTGTAATCCTACTGAGTTTGGATGGAGGAGTGACACATTAAAAACACAAGTTTTTTATATAGTTGTATTTTGTTTGTATGCTTCTTTTTTCATAGCTATATTTTGATGATTCATGTTTTCCATTTTTCTTTTCCAGTATACATTTTTTATTTTGCTTTCTCTAGTTTTAAATTATAAATTAGCATTTTTTTCTGCCAGTGTTGGAGATATGAAAGCTGTAGGTCTGTGAATGGGTCCCTTTCAGAAACCCGAACGTTCACTTACCCAACTTTTAAAATGCTGAGAAGAAAAGTCTGATGACTGTACAACACCGACGTCCTGGAACACTGACTTTCCACTCCAGGTAAGTAACCGCTTGGCCATCCTGTTGAATTTGCCCCTTACCCCTATGGTAGTAAGGTCTCAGAGTTGGTATATTTAGTTAGGGGGGCAAAGCCCCCCTTATGGGTGGGTTTGTTTTTTCCGGGTTACGTTTTTGTTTAGGATGGTCAAGTGGTTACTTACCTTGAGTGATAAGTCAGTGTTCTGGGACATCGGTGTTCTGGTGCTGTTGGCCTTTTTGTCTCAGTGTTATGAGTTTTGATTAAGTGAAATTTCATTTTTGTAAAGTAGACCCCTGTGAATATACCATTTATTTATAAAAAAATTAATTTGGAAGGATTTAATGCATAATTTTAAGATTCTTAGTTGCATTAAGTTTATATAATATTTTATATAGTTGTTAGCATATTTAGTAACATCTTGTGAATTACACAAAGGAAGTTATGTACATGCTTGTTAAACAGTAGACTCCTCACTGTACTTTTGACTTCTGATGGCCTGTAAATGATTGGTGTCTTTGACATCATCCATTTAATGCTGTCAAGACACATTTTACTTCCATTGTCTGGCAGTTAGTACAGAGAAGTAAGTATTCAAGCTATTAACAATCTGCTTTCTGTAATCAAGATTGCAGGGTCTCTTTCCTTCCAGTGCCATTTGCCTACTGTATGACTCTGAGCTAGTCACCTGACCAGACAGTGCTCCTGGTTCGATTTGAAAATGGACATATTTGTTTAGAGGGCTCACCTGGTTTACAAGTGTATAATAATTACTGACTTATAAAAATAGCTACACATTAAACAGCTGTCACCATTACCCTGTTTTTTTATGTACCACATTGTTATGGTATTGCCTGTCACAACTTGTAGAGGTCCTGGGGACCACAGATGATTGTGAGAGTTGAGTGCACTTATTAATGCTAACATCTATGTTGATGTTTGTTACGGTCTGTCCTTTTTGTTCCAAAGACCCTGCACTTTTAACCCCAAAGACACAGAACCCTAAGCAAAGTTTGAGGCATCTATTGTTACAGATTGCATTGGAGATAAAAGGGAGAATGGGACACCTGGATCCAGATAAAACTGGTCTCTCCACCAAAGCAGTTCCTTTTTTCCAAATCCCGAAACTGGAATTTGGAGCTGATGTTTATACCATACAGGTTTTAGGTACCACTGAATCTTTCTCACGTGGAGTCTGTCTAGAGGAATCAGTATCATAGATGCCATTATTTTTTCAGTGTATTTAATTGTTTCATTAGTCTGTGTCTCTCTGTAGTTATTTATTTTTCTGTTTAATTGTTTCATAGAATACAGTGGTCTTTCTGTCTCTGTAGTTAGTGAGGGCTATTGCGTTTCACTTCATTGATATTCAGTGTTAAACTCTTAGCCTAGAGGGTTTCTCTGTATTTATAAGTGTTAGTCACATATCTTTGAATTTATTACTGCTCAGTATCTGAGTTGTTTGGCTTTTACTACATACCTACAATCAACTGCATTACTAGCTAAGTATAAACTTGCAGTGTTAAAGATTGTACTGCATTTTATTTTTCTGTCTATTTAATTGTTTCATTGAATATTGTGGTCTGTATCTCTCTGTAGTTATTTATTTTTCTGTTAGTTGTTTCATAGAATAATATGGTCTCGCTCTCTCTCTCTGCAGTAAGCACATATCTTTGAATTTATTTCTGCTCAATTTCTGGGTTGTTTGGCTTCTGCTACATACCTAAAATTAACTGCATTACTAGCTGAGTTAAGTACAAGCTTGCAGTGTTAAAGACTGTACGGCATTTCATTTTATTTTTCTGTGTATTTAATTGTTTCATTGGTCTGTGTCTCTCTGTAGTTATTTATTTTTCTATTTAATTGTTTCATAGAATACTGTGGTCTCTCTCTCTTTCTCTCTCTCTCTCTCTGCTGTAAGTGAGGGCTATTGTGTTTCACTTCATTGATATTCATTGTTAAACTCTTAGCCTAGAGGGCCTCTGTGTATATATAAGTATTAGTCACATATCTTTGAATTTATTTCTGCTCAATTTCTGAGTTGTTTGGCTTCAGCTACATACCTATAATCAACTGCATTACTAGCTGAGTTAAGTACAAGCTTGCAGTGTTAAAGACTGTACGGCATTTCATTTTATTTTTCTGTGTATTTAATTGTTTCATTGGTCTGTGTCTCTCTGCAGTTATTTATTTTTCTATTTAATTGTTTCATAGAATACTGTGGTCTCTCTCTCTTTCTCTCTCTCTCTCTCTGCTGTAAGCGAGGGCTATTGTGTTTCACTTCATTGATATTCAGTGTTAAACTCTTAGCCTAGAGGGTCTCTGTATATATATAAGTGTTAGTCACATATCTTTGAATTTATTTCTGCTCAATTTCTGAGTTGTTTGGCTTCTGCTACATACCTACAATCAACTGCATTACTAGCTGAGTTAAGTACAAGCTTGCAGTGTTAAAGACTGTACGGCATTTCATTTTATTTTTCTGTGTATTTAATTGTTTCATTGGTCTGTGTCTCTCTGTAGTTATTTATTTTTCTATTTAATTGTTTCATAGAATACTGTGGTCTCTCTCTCTCTTGCTCTCTCTCTCTCTGTAGTAAGTGGGGGCTATTGTGTTTCACTTCATTGATATTCAGTGTTAAACTCTTAGCCTAGAGGGTTTCTCTGTATTTATAAGTGTTAGTCACATATATTTGAATTTATTACTGCTCAGTATCTGAGTTGTTTGGCTTCTACTACATACCTACAATCAACTGCATTACTAGCTGAGTAAGTACAAACTTGCAGTGTTAAAGATTGTACTGCATTTTATTTTTCTGCCTATTTAATTGTTTAATTGAATATTGCAGTCTGTGTCTCTGTGTAGTTATTTATTTTTCTATGTATTTGTTTCATAGAATACTATGGTCTCTCTCTCTCTCTCTCTCTCTCTCTCTCTTGGCTTCTGCTATGTACCTAAAATTAACTGCATTACTAGCTGAGTTAAGTACAAGCTTGCAGTGTTAAAGACTGTACGGCATTTCATTTTATTTTTCTGTGTATTTAATTGTTTCATTGGTCTGTGTCTCTCTGTAGTTATTTATTTTTCTATTTAATTGTTTCACAGAATACTGTGGTCTCTCTCTGTCTCTGCAGTTAGTTTCCCACCCGCTCTCCCTGTTCTTGTTGTGGTATTAATCTTGGTGGCTTGGGAATTGCCCGCCCCTCCTGTAAATTTGTGTTTAAACACTCCTCCTGGGTCTATCTCATTTGTTCACTCAACCATGTACAGTGAGATCATATTTTGACTTTAGACACTCCTACCAGTCCCATCTATTCAGCTCTATCCCAACTCTATTCCAGTCTAGTGTCACTAGCTTATTCTACCTAATACAGAGAGAACATTTGTGAAGGGCAAGCCACTTAGGTCCTTAATTTTGAATTATCTTCTGTTTCTCTTTTCTCCATTTCCACTTTCCAAAAAACATTTTCTAAGCTTGTTTCCTGCCTTTCCTGTAACTAGTTTAATCCAGATACAGATTTGCCATAACTAGGACTGTTTGTAAGCTTCTGAGACCCCACAGCCTTCCTGTGTTGGAGGGAAGCCTTCTAGCTTATCAGTGGGAGTGGTAAGCACTAGTTAGTCTATCTACCACAAGAGTTGTTTCTGGCCCAGAAACTGTAGTTTATTGACTGTTTGGGCAGTTTTAACATCTCTTTCGACTTTCTGGTTTAAAAGCCTGCAATTGTGCTTGTTTCCCACCTTTCCTGTAACTAGTCTAGTCCAGATACAGGTTTGCTGTATCCAGGACTGTTTGTAAGCTTCTGTGCCCCCAAGCCTTTCTGTGTTGGAGGGAAGCCTTCTAGCTTATCAGTGGGAGTTGTAAGCACTAGGTAGCCTATCTACCACAAGATCCAGGTACAGATTCTTCGTTTTAGCACTTGAATTTGCTTATTCATGCTCAGCACTTGTTTAGAACTTGTTGTTAGCACTAAATAAGCTTGACAGTCAAGAGGAGAAGTTAAACACTTGTACCATACCACACTCATCACATAGTCCCACTAAACCTACACCACCAAAATCCACACACAGAAACACAAAAACATTCACAGAGGCTCTCAGTAATAATCTGCTCAAGCAACAGAGCCCCCCCCAAAGCAGAAACACAAGCAACCTCCAACCCCCCAACACAACCCAAATGACACATAGCCCACAGACTCATTGTGCCAATAAACCACAGCCCATAAGGCAAAGTAATGTACTCAACACACTAGTCATAGGTGACTCTATAGTCAGGCACACTGATGTCACACTCACCAGGCTAAACAAGGAGAAGGTTACTGTCAGCTGTCTGTCAGGTGCCAGGATTCTCCACATAACCCATGCACTCAGGTGACTCCACAAGTACAAATATGACTCTGTCATTATCCATGTTGGTGTGAATGAGCTGAAATATACCTCCCTGGACTACAAGAAAAGAGACATGTAAGAGGTCTCCAATCTTGTAGCCCAGGCAGGTATGACCCTAGCCCTGAGTAGCATCCTGCCATCGCCCAGAATGATACACAAAATTATTGACTTCAACAATTGGCTAAGCTTCTGTTGTCATTCTAAGGGGATCCAGTATCTGTCTGCCTGGGATGACATGGTCGACAGACCACGCTGCTTTGCCAGAGATGGCCTGCACCTGCCACCCCTGGGGTTCCGGATACTGGATAAGGCTCTTGCCACCCCCTATAGTGCCTTTTTTAAAAAGATTGAATGACAAATTCATCACTGTAACACAAACAGGCAAGCAAAAACTGAGGGTAATGCTAATCAATGCTAGAAGTCTAAATCTCAAAATGCACTCATTCGAGGCACTCCTTAAAGAGGAGAACATTGATATCTGTGCAGTAACTGAGACCTGGTTCAAGGGTCTAGAGAGCACCCCTGCATTACCAGGCTATAACTCATACCACACTTTTCGGCCATCTAGCCTGGACCAGAACACCAAAGGCGGAGGTGTGTCCTTTACTACCCTGTCTTTAGCCTACAATCTCTGTGACCCTTTGCTATTACCTATCTATACTATAGTAAACCAGTGCACCATCCCCATATCTTTCTACCTCTCAGTCCACTGATAGCTTTTCTTCCTTCTCCTTGGCTGTACCCGCTCCGTTTGCCCTGTGGGCTCACTGCGCTCCCCTACCCTACCCACAATTCTCACCCACCCCATTTCACCTAAACTTATACTTAGCTAACCACTCCCCCAACAACCAATCCACATTCATCCCACCCCCTCAAACAATAATATATACCACTCCTACTAATGCAACCTATCAGCAACTCTCCTTAATAATGAAGACATATCTCCTGCAAATGTCTCTTCTATCCTTCTTAATATGTACCTATTACATCACATCCTACAATGTCACAGGACAGAACAACTTCCCCCAAGCCCATAAATCCACTGCAAATTTCTCTCCCATCCTAACTCCTTACTTCCCTAACAATAAGCTTCAGTTTATACAACACTACTGTTGTAAGCTATAGCCATTTTAAACTCATTACATCTTACCCCAAATCAACAGCAACCCAAAAAATACTTTACCATATTACAAAAACTAGCTAAATCAATGCAAAATGTCCATCAGCAGATCCTGTGTTCTGTAGATATCCACCCAAACCCTGGACCTAACAATACAAGTCCTCTAGCCAATTCATATCAGCTTCCCAATATGATACAACTTACCACCAGGCCACAAAATAGTCTACTCCTCCTAAACCTAAATATTAGAAGCATTAACAACAAAACACATGAACTACACACTCTAATCTCTCTATACTTCCCAGATATAGTCAGTATAACAGAAACATGGCTAAAACCATCTACCCAAGATACCAAGATCCTACCACCTGGATATAACATCCTTAGGCAAGACAGACCAGGCAAAAAGGGTGGAGGCATTGCCCTGCTGTACAAAAATAGTTTATCCATAACTAAAATTGAGGTAATCATGCCCCCTTTCAAAAAAGCAGAAATTCTCTTAGCAAAGCTTAAAATATGTAACAGAAAATCCATCAACCTAGTAACAGGTTATATCCCACCAGGCAATAATATCCCTACCATGGAGACTTTCCTTCAATGGTTATCACAATCCATGCCTCAAGAGGCCATTGTATTAGGTGACTTCAATATAAACTGGCTCACATGCTCCTCTCTAGTACCAACTAACCATATTAATCTTCATACCTTCTCACAAGTAATCAAACAGCCCACCAGAATAGTCAAAAACAGTAAAAAACCTATTAGACTAGATTTTACTAAATAAAATACCCTGCTCCTACTTAGCCGGCACCCTTCCAGATGCTTTGAGTGACCATCATGCTACTTTCTTACTTAAATACAACTCCCACCACCCCCAAACTCCTATACTGCAAACAATTAGAAACAAAAAACACTTTAACCCCACTAATTTCAGACAAGAACTAAGGCTATACAATTGGTCTGCCCTTTATTACCTACCCCTAAATGAAGCCATTGAGCACTTCAACTCCACCTTCTTAGATATATTAAACAGACATGCCCCTGCAAGAGTTACTAGGGTTAAGTCAAAGGCAGCCCCATGGTTATCCAGGGAAACTAGGCAAAAAAATACACGAAAGAAATAGAGCCTGGGTAGCCTGGAGGTCCAATAAAAGCCCTATAATACAGCAAGCCTACCAACAAATTAGAAATCTAAACAAAAACTAGTTATGCAACACAAGAAAAACTACTTTGTTACCCATCAAAACCAACATATGAATAATCCTAAGAAATTCTGGGCAGTTTTAAACAAATTACTACACCCTGGTAAAACCATTACCCCACCCCCAACATCAGGTTTAACTAAAGACAACATAGCCGAATCATTCAACACATTCTTTACTAAAACTGTACTTGCCCTAGCCCAACAACATCTCACTGTCACTGAAACAGGTGCCCACTCTCCCACTAACTACATACCCACTTTGAAGCTGCAACACACCCCAACCTCCTACATAAAAAAAACTACTCTCTCAGCTGAAAAACCACAACACTAGCAGCAGATTCCCTCCCCAGTAAATTTCTAAAACTGGCAACAGCAGAAATTGCTGTGCCAGTTACTATTCTAATCAAGAGATCAATCACTGAAGCCACAGTGCCCTGATTTGGAAAACTGCGTATATCATACCTCTTCACAAAGGTGGTAGTTCCTATGACATATCCAACTACCGACCAATCACAATTCTATCTCCACTGGCTAAAATATTAGAAAAATGTATCCACCGTCAACTAATGTCCCACCTTATAAATCAGGGACTCATATCTCCAACACAACATGGTTTCCGTCCAGGTCATAGTACCACCACAGCACTGTTAGCATTTACAGATACCATAAACCATAACAGGAACAATGGTAAACTTACATTAGCCCTTTTCTTAGACCTGTCAAAAGCCTTTGATATGGTTAGCCATGATAAACTCATCTGCCACCTCAAAAACCTGGGCTTAGACAATCAAACAGTCTCCTGGTTCAAAAATTATCTCAAGGACAGGCAACAAACAGTGCAGTGGGACAATAACTTGTCTACACTTTTACCAGTCACACTTAGGGTACCTCAGGGATCAATACTATGTCCCTTGCTATTCTCAATTTTCACAAACAACCTCCACTCAGCTGCAGATAGTACTAGCCTTATCCAATACGCAGACAATTCCACTATAATATGCAGTGCCTCAACACTGGAAAAACTACACAATAAAACCCAAGATAATTTCCACTCAGTTGAAAATTGGCTTTATTGACAATGGCCTCATTCTTAACCCCAAAAAGACCAAGCTCCTGCTATTTCACCCCTCACAATATACCAGCCTTACCGCCACTTTCAATATCCTCTCTAAAAATGGTACACCCATCACACCCAAATCCCACACAAAACTACTAGGCATCACCATTGATAACAACTTAAAATTTGATATCCACATAAATCTAGCTATTAAAAACACTCACAGAAAGCTAGGTAGTCTCTACAAACATAAGTCCTTCCTGACCCATACTACTAGGACCACAATTGCTCATACTCACCTCTTCTCAACAATACTTTATGCATCCCCAATCCTAACCAATCTATCCAAAACAGAAACCAGCAAACTGACTTCCTGCTATAATCAAACAGCCAAATTTGCTAATAACACCTCTTTTAGAACCCATCACTGTCATAACCTAAAACAATTGGGCTGGCTTGAACTTCCAAATTTACTAATCTATAATCAACTTATCATCATTCATAAGCTGCTCTCCCACCCAAATAAAGCATAGTCTTTAAGCAACTTAATTCAGCAGTGATCCTGTCCTAGGCAACTCCGCTCCATGGATAAAGTACAATTAACAGTTACTAGATCCCACAACCATGCCGGTGACTCCCTCTACTCATCTTACATATTCAAAATTTGGAACTCCCTGCCTTCATCCATTACCCAGGAATCTTCTCTAACCAAATTTAAAATGTCTATCAAAAGCCATCTTAACAACAAATGGTTATGTCCTGCTCCACACCAGACTAACTTCAGTCCCACTCCACTACTGCAGTATCTCTTGCCTTACACACATAGTCTCTTGATAGGACTACACAGTCTTATCAATACCCCTTTCAGATGCATGATGTGACTACATAGTTAACATACCTTAATATTGTCTGTATATGTTTTGATCTTTTTTAAATGTGCTTGCCAATGACTTAATAATGTTTGCTCATTAATATGATCTTGTTGTATATAATAGAAACATGTTAGTATATTCTGTTTGTATATTTTGCATAAATGTTTCTTTGGAGCTTTTCTCCCCAGGCCTCCACTGAAAATGGACATGTATCCAGTTGGACTATCCCAGTTAACAAATGTAAAATAAATAAATAAATAAATATTCATTAAGGATATCCACACCTCCAGGCTAGTTGCGCAGCATAATGCATCCGAGGTTATCCAAGTGCAACTAACTCTGGGCAAAACTGCAATCCAAATTGTAGCTTGCTACAGATCCCCCACCATGCCCCAGGATTCCCACTCCTCTTTTCTTGATATACTGGAAAATATTAGGGTTCGACCAAACACCCTAATAATGAGTGATTTCAACTACCCCACCATTAACTGGGAAAACTACTCATGTACCAACTCTTTCGCTCAACGGTTTCTGGAATTCATAAATTCCAATGTCCTGGATCAATTTATCTACACCCCCACCGGGGCAACAATATCCTTGACCTAGTTATTACCAACATGAGTGACTGGTGTTCCACTCCTGAAATCAACTCCTCATTGGTTAGATCCGACCATAAGCTAATCACCCTAGATATCCGCATCCCGCTCCCACCCACCATTAAGGAAACCACAGTAAAAAAATTCTCCAAAGCCATGCTTCATGCTTCTTAAGACAGAAGTGGAGAACTTCATGACACCTATGCAGATGGACAATACAGTTACAACTGCTGAATCCTACAGAAATGCACTCTATAAGGACTTACACGAATGCATGGACCGTGTTATCCCAAACAGAACCAAGACGCTATCTTCCAAAAAAAGGAAGCCAATCAAACTGTTGCAAAAGAGAGTAAAATCCCATGAGCGGAGGAGCTCCCTGGTCAGCCTCAGTAAGAAGCTGAGATCCCTTATAAGATCCTCCAAAGCTAGCTACAAAAACAAAATCACCACTGATTCTAAGGGCAACCACAAAGCATTCTATAGCTTTGTCAAGAATCTCAATGGCAACACCCAGATCTGCTCTGAGTTACAGCACAATGGCATGAAAATTATAGAACCAACTGATATTGCCAACATCCTGGCAGATAAGTTCAGTGCTAACTTTAACCCCCCCCCCCTCACCCCTAAAGGGCCCATATCTGTACAGGAAGAATGCAGAGTCCCTGTAATCACATCTATGCAGGTAAATGCTGCACTCTCTAAAACCAAAAACACAGCATCCATGGGACCGGACAACATCCCAGGCTGCGTTTTACATGAACATCAGAACAAACAGGCTCCCCACCTAAGCACCATGTTCAATCATAATCTCACGTCAGGTTTTGTGCCCACTGAATGGCACACAGCAACAGTTATCCCACTCCACAAAGGGGGAGCCACCACTGATCCTGGGAACTATCTCCCTATTAGCCTGATGAGCCTGGTCTGGAAGGCCATGGAACGTATCATCATGGAACTCATAAACAAATACATTGATAACCTCCAAACTCTGGACCCCACCCAGTTCGGGTTTGTGAAAGGCAGATCATGCCTTCTGAACCTGATCGACTTCTCTGAGGTAGTCTCCAAGGCCATAGACGAGGGTAAGGTGGTCCACACATCCTATCTTGACCTCGCCAAGGCTTTCAACACGATCCCCCATTCTGGAATTATAGCTAAACTCACTAAACTAGGTATAAATCCCTACTTCATAAGATGGGTTGCCAACTGGCTCACTGACAGAACCCACACTGTAAAAGTTGCAGACTCCAAATCTGACTTCAAACCAGTGACAAGTGGAGTACCACATGGTTCAGTCCTGGGACCTCTCCTGTTTGGTGTCTACTTCTCTGAAGTACAGGCTAACACAGAAGGCCTCTGGCTAACAAAGTTCACAGATGACTGCAAACTAAGAGCCATAGTCGAGTCCCCAAATTATGTGGACATCCTACAGAAGGGTCTCACTGAGACAGATGCCTGGTGTTAGAGGCATGGCCTCAAGCTCAGTGCCAAAAAGTGCATCGTCATCCCCTTTGGTAAAAACTCTGTACCCATGAACTACCACATAAATGGCAGTCTACTTAATGCCGAATGTGTGATAAAAGACCTTGGGACCCAGGTGGACAGTAGTCTCTCCTTTGATAATCATATCGCCACAGTAGTCAGGAAATCCTTCTATGTGGCACACCTCATCACAAAAGGGCTCTCATCTAGGAAAAAAGAGGCCATTGTTCCCCTCTACTCGGCACTCATTAGACCCATTATAGAGTACAATGCCCCTTTTGGAATGTACCTCACAAGACATCTGCAGCAGCTGGTAAGGCCACAGAAGTACTTCACAAAGAGGATTACTGGCATCAAACAGATGACCTACACTGACCATTTCAAAAACTCCAGATTTACTCTGTAGCATATCGCCTACTATGAGGAGATCTCTGCCTAACATATAAAGCTATGTTAAACCCAGAGCTGTTGGACATGCTACACCTTAAGAAATCCCAATCCCTCTGAGCTACATGCTCTAGAGACCTAAACCTTGTCACCACAATAAACAGGACCTGCTGGAGGGATAGATTCCTGTCCCAGAGACTTCCTATACTCTGGAACAAGCTACCGTCTATGTCAAGCAAAGTTCCTCATTAGCACTCTTCAAGAAAAATTTGATGAGTGGATGGGAAATAGGAAATACACCCTGGGGATCACTTCTGTGGTTCTGCTCAACAGGGGCACAGGAAATTAACTTTCTTGGGTGGCATAAGCCAGGGATCCTTGTTGGCTAGGCTTACTTAGGCCCTTGGGTCGATAGGCTATACCTACCTATGGACTTATGAACCTATGAATCATAACATCTTGAGAAATTCCTTGGCCGAAGTCCTTGACTGAGTGGAAAAACCCAGGAGTAGATTTATATATAGAGCTACTTTTTTTTTCCTTTGAGAGAAAAGCTCTTTGAACTGATGTATCCAGGAGGCATCCCAGGAACAGTACTCAATCAGATTGGATGGGATAAGGTAAGATTTTGAATGTTCTCCTCGAAACACATGCTCCAGGGATCTAAACTTTGTCATCACAATGAACAAAACATGCTGGAGGGATAGGTTCCTGACCCAGAGACTCCCCAGACTCTGGAATAGACTGCCCATACTTGTCAAGCAGAGTGCCTCTTTAGCCCTCTTCAAAAGGAACCTTGATGATTGGATGGGAGATAGGAAATTCACCCTGGGGATCACATCAGTCACCCTGCTAGACAGGGGTCCAGGGAAGTAAATACTGTGGGAAGAAATAGCCAGGGAATTGTTATGGCTAGGCTTGTATAGGCCCTAGGACCGATTGCCTAGTACCAGCCTATGAACCTACGAACCTATGAACTGACTCTTTGAAAGAGATGTCTTACCCAAGTGAGAGATTCCTGGCACTTTGAAAAAGATTCTGCAAAGATAAGCAAGTCATCTAAATAAGGAAATGTGAATATCTTGTAGTTTGCAGTAGGCTAGCAATAGCCTATCATTGGAGCTAGACACTTTTTGAAGACCCTTGCAGCAGTGAATAAACTAAAGGGTAATGCAGAGAACTGAAAGTGTAATGCAGGCACAGAAAAGCTTAATTAACATTTGAAATCGGTGGCTATTGGAATGTGATGATAAGCATCCTTTAAATCCAGAATTAGCAAAAAAAAAAAAAAAATGAAAGTGGAAATAAGAAGCAGAAGCAGAGCTGTCTTAACTAGCATCCTGTGCTGGTACCATGAACCAGCACCCCCCCCCCCCCCCCAGAGCAAAAAAAAAAAAGTTCCCTAACTCTTCTATTGAAGAGTAACAAAAAAAAAAAAAAAAGAAAAGAAAGAAAGATGTTCATTCTAGTGGCACTCCAGCCACGTGACCAAATGCACAACACACACCCCCCTGCCCCAGCCATTCATGTCCTGTGTCTGTGCCCTAGCCCCAACCATCCTTCAGCGTTTTAAAAAAAATAATTTCTTTGTTAAACTATAGAAAACTTTTTACTACAAATGTAGCAAAAACTTCTTACAGTTTATACACTACATGCTACATGTTAAAAAAAGAGAATTTTTTTTTTTACTTCTAAACTTTAGCAAACTGCTTGCTATACTAGACTACACTTGGAGTGCTATCGAGCTCAGGTTTGACCACAAATGCAATACCAGCTTTTAAAAAATGGTATTGCATTAAAAAGAAATTGGATTGGCTGATTGCGCCCCCCCAACACTTTGTGACCAGGGCAGTCACCCCTCTCACCACACTTAGCTATGCTATGGATAAGAAGTAATAGGTTGTGAAAGGATACCATTTGGAAGTTTGGAACTTTTTGGTTTGAAAGATTTAGGACTGGTTTCCATGAAGTTTCTTTATTTGATATCAGAAAATCCTTCAATAAAAAAATGTTTTCCTGCAAGAGAGAGAGAATGAGACAGACAGACAGATAGACAGGTTATATTACCCCTTGAGCCAACAAATGCTGAAAGACAGGGGGAGACGGGGAAATAAGGAAGTTTGGTGTGATGGATCAAGGGGAATCCACTAAAAAGGGGGTAGGGACTTCCACTGTCATCTGTATCCCTGAGGAATAACTCTCAGAAACCATGTGTCTTAGACTATTTTTTACCAAAGAGAGAATTAGAGAACCAGATTTTGGTTCCAACCAGAAGTTTTTCCGTATTTACAATCTCAACAATGTTCTACTATTCATTTTACTATTGTATATATTGTATGTTATGTTGTTGCCTATGCTTGGAGCTTTTCTCCCAGGCCTCTACTGAAAATGGACATATATCCAGTTAGAGTAGCCCGGTCAACAAATGTAAAATAAAATAAAAAATAAAATAAAATAAATTAAGGGATGCCTGGGTGGGGGTATATTTTGTATATAGTCATTCCGACTTGTTGAACTTGTCCTTGTTTCTGGAGGCTCCCTGCTTCTTTCAAGAGCCTTCTTGCCGTTGTATTTCTGAATGTCTGTCTGTCTGTCTGTCTGAAGTTGCTTATTTTCCTTTTAATAAAAAGACCCTGAATTAGAGATAAAACCTTTTAACAAACTTGGAAAAGGAAGGCTGAAAAATCTGATTCACCCCTTAAATCAATTTTCCTCTCTCATCACATTTTTTCACAACCTTAGCAGCAGATGGTTCAAATATAATGTGCCTCTCAAGGGAAGAATTCAAAATTTCAGCTTTTATATCTTCAGAGAAATTTTGAGAACATAACCATCCAAATCTTCCTCTAACAGATTCTGTAGAAGCTGCACTGGAAAATGTATCAGCTAAACTGTAACAATATAACAAGCAGTAAAACATTACGCTTCTTAAAAACAATCACATTTTTAGTAATGTACGTGTACAATATATTGACTTTTTGATTTTTAGTAGAAAATAGAAATGTTTCAGCTGGAGAAAAGGCAGAAAACAAAAGACAGGAAAATAAACAGTAATAGATATATGATTAGAGCAGAGAACAAAAACTGGCAATAAAAGTCACTTACCCCTGCTGTTGTTTGATGACTGCTAAACATCAGTCACTGATCTGGTGTGGCAGTATGAGTGTTCTCAATGTATTGCTATTTGCTTAAATAAGTACAAAACTTGCATTGCTATGGCGTGTGTGTGTGGTGTGTGTGTGTGTGTGTGTGTGTGTGTGTGTGTGTGTGCGCGTGTGTCTGTGTGTGTGTGTCTGTAAAAAATGTCATTGATTTTCATCTGTGCACACACCCAATAATTCCAGGACACATTCTATTATTCTTCTGGGTATCATTAAAAATGTAGCTAACAATTTATTTATTTATTTAAGTTTGATGACCAGGGAAGTCCACTGGGCCAAGAAGAGCCCGGTTAGAGTGGAGGCCCATGGAGAAAAGTTCCACAATAATTGCAAGTTACATTTCACATGTTACAAAGGGACATAGTTCATACAGCTAATTAAACATTTACAGATAAGCTCCATGATATTTGCAATTGGCTTCTCACAATGTTACAAAAATGAAAAGACATAATTCAATACAAAAATTTCAACATTTACATAAAGTGAATATTTTTGTTATAAACTCAATTGTGGGTTTAACATTTCAAAATATATAGCTACTAGCCATTAGTAGGTTAGGAAAATATGCTTGGAGAGGGTAATAGTATATTTGAGATTGGAGAGTATAGTACAATAGATATTAGAGAGAAAATTAGTTTTTGGTTGGGTCAGATGAAGTAATAGTAGAGGTGGTTGGATGAGTCAGTGCAAGGTGGAATGGGGGGGTGAGGGGTTTAAGTTGGAGCATTTGGAAAAAAGATGAGAGAGTAGGTGAGATTTGAAAAACAAGGAATTATATTTCAAAAGTTGTTGTTGTGTCTTTCGGCTTTTCCCGGTTAGGGGTCGCCACAGCGGAACTCCAGTCCGCTAATGATTGGCAGTTGATTTTTACGTGCCAAGTTGCCAGCCCTGACGCACAACCTTCAACGAAGGTACGCCCATTCACGCATGTCTCCATGCAGAAGACGCTCTTCAAAAGTAATGCATAAAATATATCACAGAACATTCAGACACTTAGATATTCTAAGAGTCTGGGGACCCCCACTCCCAAGACTGTATAACTGGATACAGGGGGCTTCTTTGAACATCACTGACTGTGTGGGGGCCCCACAAAAGCTGTCGGTGGTTGGAGAAAAATGAGGAAGAAAAAATGTATTTATTTTCTGATTATGCATTTTAACCTGAACAGGGCTGTGATATGTACCTGTTATGATAAAGCTGATAATGGCATCTGCTCTCAGCTGTAGCCATTCTAAAACCAGCCCTGCTTGGTTGTATGTGCACAGAAAGCTGCTTTAGGTTATGTAGGGGGGAATGTGTGGTTATTACTTTTTTAATTTTCATCACAGTCAAAACCTTAGAGGTGTGCACATGAGGTTATTACAGCTTGTGTTTGGACTCAGGACAGTGTGGTCATTGTTTCTTTTACTTTTCTCACAGACCTCAGAGGTGTACAAAGATGGTTACTATAGCTTTTACTGTCTAAGAGCAACAAAGTAGAATACATTATTATAATCATTATTTTTTCACTTTTCTCACAATCACAATCATACAGGTAGCTGCCTTTGACAGTCTGGGCTGAGGAGTGAGGAGCCATGCTACGTATATGTATGTCAGCAGTAACTTGAAATACATGACTGGCAATTTGAACCTCAGCTTTCATCCCAGTCTACCAATAGAGGCATGAACAAGCAGTTTTTTTTTTTTGGGGGGGGGGGTTAGGGAGGCAGGCAGTTCCCAGGTAGGACCTGTATATCCAGACAACTGGTGTATTAGTTTATTGTGAGCTACTATTTTGTCATCTTTGAACATTAAGCGTTGGGTACAACTTATGTCTTCCGTGAAAGAAAAAAAATAAGACTGAATTTTTTTCTCATTTTTTTGTTTAGGTCACCATTGGATTAAAAGGCTGGAAAATGCTCTAAAATAGATTCCAGAACATCTCTAACCCTATGGCTTATTGGGCCCTGGCTTATCTGAGTTATTTCCTAAATGGTTATTACTGTGCTTACTTGGTCTGGAAAGGTGTGTTGAAAGGATGCAAGGAAAATTAAAGCTGAACAGCAACACAGTTTCTTTCATTAATAATAATGTCTATTCAAGCCATCAGTGGATGTAAAGGTTGTGTAAATAGAAAAAAAAAATAATAAAATGCACTTTAGAGCATAGAAGAAGTTATGGCTTCTTGAAAAAGCTAAAGAGGTAAGGCAAAATGTGAGAAAAGGAAAAAATGCAATGTGCATGGTATGGGAAGCCCAAGATAGGGGAAGACTGGAGTGTGTGTGTGTGTGTGTGTGTGTGTGTGTGTGTGTGTGTGTGTGTGTGTGTGTGTGTGTGTGTGTGTGTGTGTGTGTGTGTGTTTGTGCTGGGTGGATGGCTGAATAGGCCTAGGGCGCCATTTCAATTAAGTCTAGACCTGTACATAGAGTTGCCTCAATGTATCATTGTTGAAATTAAATGCCAGTAACTGTAAATGCCCCATTGTGATATGGGCCAACATAGTGTGGTACATAGGCCTGCTGTACTGTAACAGCACTGTGTCTACAGGTCAGTTTGTGCTTACTACTCATAAAAGTTTGCAGCATGAACTAAAAGACTGCTTAGGAAGGGTGGCAGTGACAGGGTGATACATAGAATGGAAGTGTCTAGAAGGCCCCCAACTTGACATCTGCTGGGGCCCCCCAAAATGCTAACAATGGCCCTGATTAAGGTACAGTTTTTAGATACTGAGTAAGAGAAGAGAGATTCACCAGCTAAATTTTTGAGTTTACTCAAGGCAAGAAGGTACTGGTAAGGGGAGCATATGGTTGCATAATATCTTTTAGAGCAGGATAGTTCTGATATTTGTACATGAGGTTATGAGTCATTACCAGTTGGAAGTAGGTTAGATGTGAGGGAGTTTGTACCATTTTAGATATTTTAGGACTAGAAAGTAATGATCATCATTGGCAAACTTTGCAGCAAATGTATCTATTTTATTGTAACATTGTTCTAATTTACTCACTTGAGAGGACTGCACATTGGTAAATATTAGGGAAGCATGGAGAAGGGTGGTTTATCTAATACAGGGGGTTTTGGTTTAAGTATTATTATTTTTCAATAGTGTTAGTAGGACAGGATTCAGTATGAAGCCAGAGAGGCTATGAGTGGTAGCATGAGTGAACAGGATATGGGAAGACTGAGGGAGGAATAACTGGGTAGGTTGGTGTAGTGTGTCCAAGGCAGAGATGGTATTAGGACAGGTTAAGGTTTCTTGGGTTGCAGGGCTGGGAGATGGAAAAGACTTTCTGGTTAGGGAGGAGGTGCTGTCAATGAAAATGTATTGAACATAGTAGTGATTTGTAAGGGGGTGCTATCAGGGGATTCAGGGGTTGGGTTGGGCCATGTTTTAGAACCAGGATTTAGCTGGGATCTGACAGAAGTCTAGAATTGTGGGAGCTCATGGTTATGGTTTGTTTGTAGGTTAGTATAATATTTTTTTACTATTAGTTACTTTTTTAACCAGGTTGCAAAGTTGTTTAAAAGTTATGAAGTTTTCCGTAAATTTGTTTTTATGACATTGTTTCAATGCTTTATCTTTATTTCTAATAAAATTTTTGGTTTCCATGGTTACCCATAGAGAGAGGTTAGTTTTGACTCTTTTAACATGTGGAAGCAACAATATTTAGGATGTTTAGAAATTAAGTTTTGAAGTAGTTAATTGCTTTGTCTAATGGGAGTATTTTTAGTGGGGACCAGTTGAACGCAAGTAACAAATCAGTAAAAGATTATTGATTAAATTTTTTGTGATTACAGGATAATTTGTATTCTTGCTGTTTGTCTAATAGGTAAGAATTCTGTGGGTGAAGGCTGGAAGGTGATTGCTAAGAGCATTAAGGATCATAGAATTCAATTGAGGATAGTATCCTTGCTGTTGGTTTTATTATATCATGTTGGGGATGTTTATTTGGAACTTTCACAGAGATAACTTACTAAAGGTATACAAGGCCTAAACAACATGTTCTACATGGACTGACTCAAAGCCCTGTCACTATACTCTGTATTCTGCAAACTGCTAAAAGATGACCTGTGTCTGGCATACAAGGTGTCCTCCAACTGATTATGGATGGATTTACTGCACATCAGCAAGTTAAATGGCATCAGAAATACTCAGTCTAGGGATCTAAACCTCTTCTGCAACATCAGCATCAACATAACATTTGGAAGAACAGGTATATCTCATAGAGGATACCACTGCTGTGGAACAGACTCACCATCCACATAAAACAAAGTTCATCTGTCTATATTCAAGTGCAACTTAGATCTATGGATGGGAAACAGAAATTTTACCCCAGGACTGCCTCCTGTACTACTAATGGACAGAGGCAGCTCCTAAATGATTTATTCCATGCATGGGTCCCCTCAAATTATTTATGTTATGATCCAAGTTATTTGCATTAGGGGTAATGTATAATTACTGACTATGGGCTGGGTAAGGCCAATCTATAACCAAATGGGATAAGTTATTTTGAGCACAAAAAGGGAAATTAAATTGGATAGGCTTAAAGTGGCCCACAAGGGTACCTAGCCTAGTACTTACTTATGCACCTATTTGTGTGAGAGAATCCAAATAGGTTTATGCTGGATGATGGGTAATCTGATGCTAATTGGTGGCAGTCTATTTTCATATCACCTAGGATTATAGTATCATTAGAAATGGATTAGTTATCCATGAGAGTGTGTCCTCAAGGATACACAGACATTTTGTCCTATTTACGTGTAAGAATGTGATAGGTATATCAGCATTGTGGAATTGTGGTATGGAGCCTGTGAACTGGGTAAGAGTGTAAGAGTTGTGGTTTAAGCAACATCTTTGCCATTGTTATGTATTATGTCTTGTATAATTGTATTATAACAAGGAGAGAGGAATTTGGTGTCATTTCTGCTAGGTTTGAGCCAAGTTTCTGAAATGGCCAGGATGTCTGAGGTATAATGGGGTATGCAAGCATGCAGCTCAGAGATTTTATTGCACAATATATGCAATATATGCATGCTGCATGCATTAAATGTCATGAGGCATCAGGCATTTTGAGGGAGTAGTTGGGGGATAGTGCGGTAGTGGAGGAGGGACAAGAGACTACACAAGTTGTATGAGTTCTTTATTTTTATTAATAGGTTTTTAGTTTTGCCGGTTGTCAGTGAAGTATTTTATATTTGTAGCATTCTTTTCCTAAAATAGTACCATTTGTTTAAAAAGGAAATGAATTACGTGTATTTATAGCTTTTTGGGTAGCATAAACCAGTCCTTTAAGAAAAGGAATATAATATTTCTAATTAAAGGATAGTGGCAGGGAATAATGCCTCTGGCAGTAGAATACTATGCAATAAATTTCATACCATATACAAAGGCAAAAAACACTTTTTATTGCATTATACATATCTTAACAACATAATAACAGGGAAAGTGGTTAAGGTTTTATCAAGACATGGCAAAATGATAAAAAGCTAGAAAGTAGAAACTGAACTGGAAAGATGTTAGGATGACTTTTAAGTCAGTCTTTAATAAGCCCATTAAAGCAATCTGGATATTACTACCATAAGAGCGTTTTTCAGTGTATTAACACAAAGGAGTGAAAACAAATTAAATAGCCAGTATATGGAGAAAAGTATCAAGATTTTGTGTAGATGTATAACAGGAAGCATAAATTGATTAATTTATGCAATGTTGCTTAGATAATATGATATATAAAAGTATACATGATGTATAATATTTGTAAATGTGAACTTGTTAATATGGTTTGATTACTTTTATATAAATTTAAGTTTACCTATGTCACAAGTAATAATTCAATAAAGGTTTTAAAAAAGAGATTTTGTGTGAATGTATGAGCATGGGAAACTAAAACAAAGGATAATTTTAAATACAATATAAACAGTGCAGAGGAAGAATGCAGTTTAGCTCCAGAAATTATGAACCCATTTTAATTTAATGTAAGACAGTAAAAAGTGCATGGTAAAATTTAGAAAAAGGATTGAAAATCAAGTACATTGAAAAGCAATTTTAATAATGTTATAGCTAGTGACTACAATGAAACTTGCTAAGTGAAATAAGGATAGTATGCATTCATTTTTATAATTTCAGCATGATCTGGAGAGCAGAAACACTGTAGTGCTTTTGTTTTGCATGACATGGTACGCAATTCCCTGGATTCAGCAAGCCCTGCACAGTGTGCAGGACTAGTGCAGAAACTCCAGCAGGCAATATGTCTGCCGTGTGATCCAGGAATAAGCTGTAGTGATGTGCACGAGCGCTCCTGCACTAGTCCTGCATGGACTCAGCCCCTGTATACAAATTACCCCATTTGCAGGAGAAATCCGTGCAAATTAGGTGAATTTGTGATCCAGGAAGCTGGAAGCCGGCCGTGCAGGACTAGAGTAATCTGCAGAAATGTACTCCACCAGTAACGGACTACATTTCTGCAAACTAAAAAACAGAACCATGAGGGGCGGCCACAGTGGTGAAGCAGTTAGCGTTGCCGCCTCACAGCAAGAGGTTCTCTGGTTCGATCCTCAGCTGGGGTGTCTTCTGTGTGGAGTCTGCATGTCCTCCCTGTGGTCGCGTGGGTTTCCTCCTGGTGCTCCAGTTTCCTCCCACATCCCAAAGACATGCTGTAGGTGGATTGGACCCTCTAAATCGGCCCTAGGTGTGAGTGTGTGCATGTGTGTGCCTTCTGTGGAAGGTTGGGCTGGCAACTCGACACCATAAAACTCCACTGCCAATCATGAGCGGACAGGTGATCTGCTGTGGTGACCCCTAACTGGGAAAAGCCGAAAGAAGAAGACAAAACGGAGCCATGACAGCTCCAAATACAGAGTGGATATTATGCAGAAAGCATGCTGATGGCCAACTATAAGGCCATTGGCATGGAAAACAGTTGCAAAACAAAGAAAATCAACTTTTATTTTTCTTAGCCGATCTCAGCTGTTTAAGCGTAGGGCAGCGGCTCGCAAAATGGAATCGGGCGAAAAATAAGAAAAAAACCCTAAAATAAGCATTCTAACCAAAATCACTATTTTGCCATTATACTCAATGGCAGGCAGAAGACAACAAGTGGTTGCTAAGGGGGAAGGCTCAGTGTGGGACATGTAACTATGCATCAGCAGGCAATCCTATGCAAATGAGGGGAATGATACTGAATCCCAGATTTCCCCTGCATGCTAGTCAGCACCCAACAGTGTAAGAGCAGGAATAGCTTGGTGCAAGCCTAGGAGTTAGCTGACATCATAGGGGTGTGTGTCAGGCATACTGTAAGTGGATTGGAGCCCTGTGGCTCGGGTTTGCCCTTAGCTTAGCAGAGCTAAGAAGGAGGTGTGTCTGAGGCTGCCTAGCACTCTTTACATTGGCTAAGCGGGTGTGTCCGCCGCACACCAGGTTTTAAAGGGAAAAAAAAGTAAACCAGGAAATAGCAGCTCTGTGCACATTTGAGCACTGTGTTTGTGTGGCAAGCCCCTGGGCTTAAATAGGAAGGCAATGGGAAGGGAAAACAGCAGTAGGAAGGTAATCTAGGAGAACTAGCATATCTGGCAGGTGAAATGTATCAGAATCAGCCAGTTACACAGGCAGCAGACCAGCCCAGCACAGAACACTACTATAAACTATGCAAACACCTATCCCTGTGGTTTTTTCCCACATACTCTACACCACTGGTGTATTAACAAAAAAAAAAACAACAAAATGATAGGGGCTGCAATAGCTATCATACAACAACATGTGAAAGAGGTTGAGGGTGGACAAGATGTGAATGCTGTCGACCAACCCACAGTGAGGAGATGGAGAAGAGTGTACAGACCCAGGGTAACCTACCAGGGGCTACATGAGCTGGAGACAGTAGAGTGCTATAGGGTGGGCAAGGACCTCCTACAGCAAATTGTTGAGGTGTGCCGGCCACACCTCACACACAGAACTAACAGAGGGGAACCCATCCCAGTGGATACCAAGGTATGTGTAGGCCTAAGAATACAAGCTACAGGTACCTTCCAAAGACCAACTGGGAATATCATGGGGATCTCACAGACATCAGCATCCAGGGTACTCCACCAGTTCCTGGATGCCATGGCAGCACATGCCGGAGAGCATGTATATTTCTCCAACACCCGTGAGGCGCTGGCCAGCAATATGCATCTCTTCCACCAAATATAGAATACCCTGAGGTAGTGGGTGCTATAGACTGCACGCACATACACATCAAAACACCACCCAGTGAGCGGGGTAGGGTCTACATCAACCGCAAGGGCTTCCCCTCCATCAACTGCCAGGTCATGTGCAATGCCCGGGGCATAATAATGAATATGTGCGCTGGCTGCCCTGGAAGCTATCACGATTCCCACATCTGGCATCTGACACAGCTGTACCAGAGATTTGCCAGTGGTGACATCCCTTACGCTCACCTAGTGGGGGATGCTGGTTATGCACTGAAGCCGTGGCTGATTACACCCATCAGAAATGCACACACACACACCCGAACAAGAACTCCATAATGATGCACACACACAGACCAGAATTATAATAGAGCATGTGTTTGGGATGCTCAAGTCATGGTTCCAGTGCCTGGACACATCCAGTGGGGCCTTGCAGTACTCAACAGCTACATGTACTCAAATTGTCATCGTATGTGCCATGCTACACAATATGATCCTGCAGAAACAGCTGCAGCAGGAACAGCATGGGGCAGGGCCACACAGCCCCCTGCCATTGCCAAGGCCTGCACAGGCACAGAGTGACTCGGAGGAGGTACAACCTGAGCCTGCCCCAGTAGAGAGAAGGAGGCCTGCCCAGTACGCCCTGGCCTTGGCAAAGAGGCAACATACTGACACAGGTGGGACCCAGAGAATGACACCTCTCTCTGACTCGCACATACAGTAAAAGGGATGCCAAACATGACACTACCTGTGCTCAACCATGTGTAGGGAGTGTACTATGTGCATCTGACATAGGTAACCCTCCAGCACCACCCTCAATACTGATACACCCAGAAGGTAAGTCACTCAACTTACCAATTGCTGAATGTAGTAGTATGTGTTGTTACCTGTATCTATGATATGGATGTGATCATGCAAGGGAATTGGGTGGCTGAATGGGATGCCAGCAGATAGTAGACACCTATAGTGGCAGCATGAGATCTGTAACAAATACTGGTGTCACCATAGTAGCCAGTACTACACATGGTGACAAAACCCACTGCAGGAAATGTGCTGGGCCACATGTGTGTCCATATGACACACACATGCCAGTCAGGAAGGTTTACATAACCAACAACAGTCTCAGCCAGCAGGACAGGTGTAGACAAACACAAACAAAGGCTGTGCTATGGCCTCTGAATGATGCCTATGGGTAACCTTCCCCACCCAGGCTACACAGACAGACTACAGCAGGCCAGGCAGTGGGATGTTAGTTCTGAAGGATATGAAGTCAGAAACTAATATGTAGGTCAATCAAAGCTAAGACCTGTAGTACACTGATATGCCACTAGTCAGCATGATAGGTTAGAAAACAGAATGAAATGGAGTACCTGACATACCAGTACAGTCATAGCAAATGTGTACAAGTGTCAGGTGTGCTACCCCCAATCCTGTTTAGCAATGTTGAAACAGTCTGGTGTGCCCCCTCTTATCCCATGTAGACATGTAGTAACAATTAGGTGTGCCCTCCAATCCTATGTAGAAATGTAGTAACAGTCAGGTGTGCCCCCCATATCCTATGTAGAAATGTAGAAATAGTCAGTTGTGCCCCCGAATCCTGTGTATAAATGTAGAAACAGTCAGGTGTGCCATCTCCCCAATCCTATGTAGAAAACTAGAAACAGTCAGATGTGCCCCCCAGTCCTGTGTATAAATGTAGAAATAGTCAGGTGTGCCCCCTCCCCCAATCCTGAGTAGAAATGTAGAAACAGTCAGGTGTGCTCCCCCAATCCTGTGTAGCAATGTAGAAACAGTCAGGTGTGCCCCCTCATATCCTATGTAGACATGTAGTAACAGTCAGGTGTGCCCCCCCAATCCTATGTAGAAATGTAGTAACAGTCAGGTGTGTGCCCCCCCCCCAAATCCTATGTAGAAATGTAGAAACAGTCAGGTGTGCCCCCAAATCCTGTGTATAAATGTAGAAAGTCAGGTGTGTCCCCTCCCCCAATCCTATGTAGAAATGTAGTAACAGTCTGGTGTGCCCCCCCCCAATCTGATGTAGACATGTAGTAACATGTATGTGTAGGTATAATATCAGTGGAGCACAGATGACCAGAGGTGGCCAAGGTAGCAGGATAGATTGTAGGATGTGTACAATATGAAGATATGTGTGTGTTAGGTTGGTGTGTGTTACATATTGTATGAGAGTGGTCAGTATATATGCATGTTGAGGTTTGACCTGGTGGCCATTGCCCACTACTGCCAATGACAGGGCCAAGTCCTCACAACTGCAGTGCCAAAGACAATTCCCCCCAGTGTAACACATGCTAGCAGTAAGCCATTGTAAATGTATGGTGGTAATATGTATCACCATCTGAAAGAGTGACATGGCATGGCTGTTGGGCTAGATATACAAGCAGTACACATGGGAAAGTCCCCCAGACATACAGTATATAATGTGTAACTGTGAAATGGACACACCCTTGGAATTGTACATACAAGTATGCATCACATTATCTGGGCCTGTAGTAGGGAATACCAGTGTTGTCTGCCCAAACACTTGCAGATCACAAAGGTGATAGAACTGATGTACTGGGAAACAGCTGATGTACCTGCACATGCCGGCATAACTGGAATGCCCCATGCATATATGTGAGTCAGATGCAAGTAGTGTCCATAGCACACAAGCACTCAGCTCACCCAAACACCACCCACAGGTACCTCTCTGGTCGTATTCCTGTTGTTGGAAATAGGTACAATATGACCCCACCTGTATATGGCAATAGCAAAAGAATGCAGCATACAGTGCAGGTGTTCCATGCAGGTGTGTCCCTAGCTGTAGGTAGCACCCTGCCAGCATCCACACCACCTGATCAATACTGATAGAAAGTATTGGCATGAACACACAGCACACCTACCCTGTCACCCCAGGGGAATATACTGTATGGTGGTCTGGGACTGACTCTCTTGTTCAGTATATATTTCTCGGAGGTACAGGCCAACATGGAAGGACTGTGCTGACCAAGTTCGCAGATGACTGCAAACTGGGTGCCATAATCGACTCTCCAGCCGACACAAGCATCCTACAAAAGGGCCTCATTGAAACAAACAACTGGTGCCAGAGCCATGGCCTCAAGCTAAATGACAAAAAGTGTATAGTCATCCCCTTTGGCAAAAACAAAGTGCCCACAAATTACCATATAGGTGGTAATCCATTAAGTACAGAAGAAGTAATTAGGGACCTGGGGACCCAAGTTGATAGCAATCTCTCATTTGACAACCACGTGGCCAAAGTGGTTAGAAGAACATTTTATATAGCCCACCTAATCATGAAGGGATTCACATCTAGATCAGGGGAGGTCATCATACCTCTTTACTCATCCCTCATCAGGCCCATAATTGAATACAATGCCCCTTTTGGGATGTACCTTACCAGACACCTGCAGCAACTGGAAAGAACACAAAAGTACCTCACCAAGAGGATCAAAGGGCTCAAACAGATGCCATATGCTGCCCGGTTAAAGAAACTCCAGCTCTACTCAGTGGCATACCGCCTGCTCAGAGGCGATCTGTGCCTGACGTATAAAGCCATGTCCAACCCGGAATTAATGGACATGCTGCACCTCAGAAAATCCAAATCCCATTGAGATACACGCTCGAGAGACTTGAACCTCAGCACTGAAATAAATAGGACATGCTGGAGGGACAGATTCATAACCCAGAGGCTCCCTTCACTCTGGAATAAAATCCCAGTCCAGGTTAGGCAGAGTCCCTCATTGACTCTCTTCAAGAGGAATCTTGATGAGTGGATGGGAGATCGTAGGTTTACCCCGGGTATCACTTCTGTGTCACTGTTAGATAGAGGCACAGTATATTAACCTCGAAAAAGGGCATAGCAAAATTAATTGGGTGGCAAAAGCCAAACACACTCTGGCTAGGCTTGTAAATGCCCTAGGGCAGATAGCCTAGTATGAACCTATGAACCTATGAACCTATGTAGGACTGACAGAATGCAACAGCCTGCAACAGCTGGCCCGCATCACCACCAAATGGCCTACAGGACTCTGCCAAAGTCTTGTGTATCACACGTACTGCCAATGCATGTTATGTCATGGACACCCAAATAACAACATAATACACTCCACATAAGCCATCTGCAAGGCCATGTGGACAAACCACAGTAACATGTCCATGTCCCACTGCATGAACTGTGGACCAACACCAAAACACAGCTGTGATGAGGTGATAACCTTAGGGAAAGTATCAGAGAATGTATGCATAATGTATGGAAGAGGATAGAATAATACAGGGGGGTGGGGACATGGGCAGCAGGGAATGTGCAGGGTCCAGCACACAGTTGTGTGCACACACTATCCCTGGCTACAAACACATAAATGGGTGGCTACAAACCTGCCCATACACCACAATAGGGGTAATGTCCTGACTTATGACCCCTGCCTCTGGGTAACCTGTGTGAATATGTACAGCTGTGAGGTATTGCCACAGCAAGATAAGGCCATACTGTCATGTTGATGGATGTATGAGTATGGGATCCTCTGCCAGCACTGTACCATGGTGCTGAACCGGATGCACAGACCCAGCAGCAAGTGTCTGCAGCTCCCCCACCAGAATGGCATAACTGTCCATAAATATGTAGGCATTTGCTCACAATAGCGGACACGGCTGCATTCACCCTTGTTCTCCAGGACATCACTGTGAGCAAGAATGGCCACCTGACAGTACTTGAGGACATAAAACATTACAGTGTATAACAGTACACATGTCTGAATATCTCTGCTAACACCAGTACCTTGTAGCAGAAGCAGCACAGACACAATCACCTGCAGTACACACTATCCCTTACACAGTTTGACCCCATATTGCCAAATGATCTACGCATACCCTGCAGAAACAGTTTTCTACTTGTAGGTGTACAACACAAACGTCTGCACTAGAGTGCAAACTACCTGGAATGGATCCACACATTCAATACAAAAGGGCATACTGGGCATGCTCACACACTTAGAGAAATGAAGGCAATGTCAGACAACAACATACTGAAAGGTCATACTGGGCATGCTCACACACTTAAACAAATGAAGCCCATGTCTGCAAACAACAGTGGTCCATACATATCTGACAGTTGCAGATGTTAGTGCATCCACTTCTCAGTATGCACCAGTTATGCTTTGCACACACATTGGATAGGAATACAGACATATATCATAGGGCAACACACTATAATATGCCAAAAGTAGACATACATAGTATGTGTGGAAGAGAGTGACTGTGACATAGAGCCAGCCATCGTGAGGCCTGTCCCACCCAGCACACAGCCAAATGGCTACAACCTCATGATGTGTAAATGTCACTCACTGTAGAAATTAGCCACTGGTATCCATCTGCATGACAGACTATGTGGTGCAAGTGCTAGCTGTGTAACATGACTGTACAAGGCAGTAGTCATCTAGTAGCATGTACCTGCGGAATATAACCCTGTTTGTGCCTGCATGTGGTGCATCAACCACTAGATGAATGGGTTATGGCACATGCACACACACTGCCCTCTCAATAGCTGTACTATGACAAGCCTGCTGATGTCATCCACTTTGAAATACAGCTTTGGGAATGGAGTAGCCCAGTAATCTCTGTGGCGCATCCTAAAACTGAGTAATGCTGTAGTGTGATAAACTAGTTAGGTAGAAGTTCTAATCCCAGACATGGCAACTGTGTGTGTGTGTGTGTGTGTGTGTGTGTGTGTGTGTGTGTGTGTGTGTGTGTGTGTGTGTGTGTGTGTGTGTGTGTGTGTCAGTCTGTCTGTGTAGGGAGCAATGCTTTTTAGGCTAGTCACACTCACTACAATTCAAATGCCCTACTTCGGTAAGGCTGCTGATGTCATTCACTGTGATATACACCATTGGGAAAGGTGTAACCCAGTAATCTTCATGGCGTGTCCTATAACTGTGTAATGCTATAGTTTGATAAACTAATTAGGTAGGCGTTCAAATCCCAGACATGGCAACTGTGTGTCTGTGTCTCTGTCTGTGTAGGGAGCAATGCTTTTTAGGCTAGTCACACTCACTACAATTCAAATGCCCTACTTTGGCAAGGCTGCTGATGTCATTCACTGTGATATACACCTTTGGGAAAGGTGTAGCCCACTAACCTCCATGTCATGTCTTATAACTGCGTAATGCTAGAGTGTGAAAAGCTGGTTAGGTAGGAGTTCTAATCCTAGACATGGCAACTGTGTGTGTCTGTGTAGGGAGCAATGTTTTTTAGGCTAGTCACACTCACTACAATTCAAATGCCCTACTTTGGCAAGGCTGCTGATGTCATTAACTGGGAAATACACCTTTGGGAAAGGTGTAGACCAGTAACCTCTGTGGTGTGTCCTATAACTGCGTAACACTATAGTGCGAGAAACTTGTTAAGCAGGAGTTCTAATCCCAAACATGGCAACTGTGTGTTTTTATTTATGTCTAGGTAGCAATGCTTTTTAGGCTAGTCACACACACTACAATTCAAATGCCCTACTTTGGCAAGGCTGCTGATATCATTCACTGTAAAATACACCATTGGGAAACATGCATCCCAGTAATCTCTGTGGTGCGTCCTATAACAGCGTAATGCCATAGTGTGATATAGTACTCTGGTAGGGGTTCTAATCCCACACATGGCAAGTGTGGATGTTTGTGTGTGTGTTTGTTTGTGTAGGAAGCAATGCATTTTAGGCTAGTCACACTCACTACAGATAAAATGCCCTACTTTGGCAAGGCTGCTGAAGTCATTCACTTTGAAATACACATTTGGGAAAGGTGTAGCCCAGTAATCTCCGTGGCACATCCTATAACAGTGTAATGTTGTAGTGTGATATAATACTTTGGTAAGGGTTCTAATCCCACACATTGCAAGTGTGGATGTTTGTGTGTGTGTTTCTTTGTTTTCATAGGGAGCAATGCATTTTAGCCTAGTCACGCTCACTACAGATCAAATGTCCTATGTTGGCAAGCCTGCTGATGTCATTCACTGTGAAATACACCTTTGGGGAAAGAGTACTCCAGTAATCTCTGTGGCACCTCCTATAACTGTGTGATGCTGTAGTGTAATAAACTAGTTAGGTAGGAGTTTGAATCCCAGACATGGCAGGTGTGTGTTTGTCACTCATATCCTGTGTGGAGGTGGCCCTATTATATGTCACAATGTCCACTTTACAAGGATAACATATGTGAAATAGCTGAGAGGCTGTGGTGGCTATCCATACCCCTACATGCGACATCAAGGCCTGGCGAACAAAGTTAGCAACCCATGTATTACACAGAGAACACTCTCAACCCATGTCTCATACACAAACACACTTACCTAGGCAACAACTGCTATGTTGGTAGTACCCTGCATATTGCCCAGAGATAGTAACCATGGTGTGATTGCAGTGGATGGCAGAGAGCATGGCACCCTGTCCATCAATAAAATATGCATGTACATGCAGACAGTGTGCCATCACTATGCTCCCCACTGGACACCTGCAACACCTGTGGTGCCATCAAATGTGACCCACAAAGGGCATACCATACCTTATACACATGCCTTGTATGGACAGATGCCACTGACACCAGGGAATATCTGTATCATGCTATCAGTGTAGGTGCAGAGTCAACCTGCTGTCTATTACCTGTTCCCAGCACATGAGGCCAGGACAGGCACATCTGATTATAACAATCTGTGTACACAACATGGGCCAGACACCCTAGGTACAGTTCCACATGTCTCTGTACATGCATGTGGGACGTGTGCACATCCCAGACAGCGTCCAAGTCATGGACTAAAGAACACATACATGGCAAGCATTGAGCAGCAATGGTCACACACAATAGCTACCAGGTGACTGGATGGTGAATACAATCCCCGCCTGTGTGGACCAATCCAGACACTACATCCCTGAGCTATACTGCAGACCATTGTCATGTGGCCTGATGCCAAGATATACCCTTCACCTAGCCTTGTATAGACATCTGGCACTGTCAACCACTATGCAGCCATGAAGCAATGCACGCATGCATGTCAATACTGGCACCCTGTGTCTGTTTTTGTGTGGTGTATGATGCTTTTGACCACATTCACACTCACTACAACCCCCATTGGCATACTGAAGCATGCTGTCTGATGTCAGACACCTCCACTTATCCTTTGCCCATATAACCTCCGGATAACCCCTGTGGTACATGTGATACCTGCACAGTACTGTATTGTGGCAAACTAACTAGTGAGGAAGTGTATTCCTGACTTTGCCATGTGTGTCAGTGTGTGTGAGTCCCTGAGAGAGTGTGGCTGTGTTGATGCTGACACCTGTTCATGCAGCCAGGCATGTGTACTACACCTGTTTCGCTACCATATCACTGTTGCAGATGTCACTCACCATCACATATATGTTTGGAGAGCTCCTCAACATGTAAGCTATGGGGTGCATCCAATAATTGCATAGACATGTGATAGCAATACATAGTCAGTCAGGGGGTTGATACCCTGTATTGGTAGGTGTGTGACACAAACATGCTTAGGTTTTACTCTCCCACCACCTCCCTGACTTAACTTTGTGTCCGTCTGCCTCTCTTACTCCCTCTCTGGTGTATGTGGAGAACTACACCTGCTTTGCTTAGGCAGCAGCATGTGTTTTGTAAGTGATGCTCATGATCAGCTGATGGCCTCTCCATGAATTGTAGCCCTTCTCTAGCTGATTGCATGTGGAACAGCTGTGGTAACATTCCCATAGCCAATTACATGGAAACACACTCCAATATCTAGGAACATCATGATGGTGTTGGGCCTTTTCATTCACTGTGAGTAGGACCTAGATCTGGTGTTTGGAAAACAGCATCATAGATGGATTGGGGATTTACCTCTAACAACATACACTGTGGAAACAGGCCAACACACAGGAGGGGGATGTGCCTGACCTGACTACAGAATGTAAGTGTTGCTATTCTGCATTTGGAGTAATGTTGGTTTAACAGGATGTATGTGTGGATATGGCTAGTCTACATGTTTTAATACCTGTCATGACAGTGCTATGTTTCTGAGGCAACCCCCATCTGTAGGGTCATCTGCAGACTGGGCAGTGTGTGGTGCCTTTTGTTTCTTGTGTTACACACAGAGCACCTATCTGTGAACTGCAGAACCATAGTGTGAGGATTGCAGTCAGTACATGGTGACAGCCATGAGAGTTACTGACTTCATATCCCTCATAGGACATATGTCACAACAAACCCTGTTTCAACAGTAAATGTATGAGGTTATCACAGCAACTCTGGCAACCTTTGTACATATGTCATGCAGTAAGAGGTGCATATGTTCTGTACACCATAATTTATTGACATCATATCTGATAACAAGCCAGTGAGATAGACTGCTACACATGTTATGTATAGTAGGGGTTATATTTGAGGACATAGCCTGGGTATTCTGTGGTTGTGTGTACAGTACTGAGGTCTGTGTGCATATGGTGATTGTCGACAGTGTGTGTATTGTGCATATGTACCCTGGCCTGTGTACAGACTGTGGTAGATGTCATTGTTCTTGGTCCTGCTCTATCTGATGTTACATGCTGCTCCACTGTATGTTACCCTATCGGCTTACATGTTTGTAGGGCCAAACACACACATATCCCATACCACAGACAGGCATCAGCCCACACTGTGTTGTGGCCCACTATAATTAAGGTTAGTGTGTGAGTGGTACATATGAGGATGATGTTGATCAGATAGTCCATATACTGTAATATCACACTAGCTTACCATATGTGGCTTTGGCTGTGTTCACATTGGTTGTGGTGATGCACTTTCACACAGGTGTCTGTTACTCTGTGCTGTGACATGCCTGTAGAGCCTGCTATATATGCAGGTACATGTGTATTCCCCCATAAAAAATGTAGGCCAGTGTTGTGGCAGTTTTCCTGTAGCCTGCACAATGCTTTGTTACATGCCTAGCAGCTTAGTGTACTTACCCAGTGTGATATTATGTCCTGATACTTGCCAGATGTACTGCTGCCAGGCCACCATAACAGTCATGTATGTCAGACAAAGCAGTGGAATGCTGTACAGTTGTATGTCACTAACTAGTGGGCAGTATGTGGCCATAGCACCTCTGTACTAGCGGTTATCATGTGTCAGGACAGACAGGGGTGTGTGAATGCATAACCTCTGGGGGAAAATGTATACCAGTATTTACGTGATATACCCATCTACATGGCTGTTAGCATCCACATTGTCAGGCTTGGTCCACATGCCTTGCATTAAGGGGTTCTGTGCATACCTCTGGACTGACCAGAGTGTGTTAGACTGTCCAAATTTATTGGCCATATCTCTGCTATAGTCCACAGGATCATTACTGTGCTAGCAGTGGTACTGTACTATGATGTCCTTAGGATGTCTGTCATTAGTTAATGGTGCACATGTTAAAAGCAGATGTGACCTCCCACATACAACATGTCTGTAAAGACAACCCCTATTACAGTAGCAATAGTCTACATATATACCTCCAATACATACCTGACATCCCCTTGCACTAACAGGTTGGGACTATTGAGGCTGAGGTAGGGCTCTACTCCATGTTCAGGACATACTGTGAACATATATGTATATAAAATTATCCATATATCTATATCTATATCTATATAGATATATATATATATATATATATATATATATATATATATATATATATATATACACATATACATATTGACATACATAAATGGATATGTATATGTACATATATATACATATAAACACTCAGATATATACATATACACAGCAATATATGTCTACACATATACGGATAGCGATACATATGCACATATACTTATGGATTACTACATATATATTGACAGTATTAGGTATATCAAAATAGATATCTATGCACATATAGTTATAGATATCTACATATATATATATATGCATACAAAGAGATGTACACATGGCCATATATATGTTGCACTATACAGATGTGTATACAGACATATGTATGAATATTCATGTTTATGTACATGCAGACATATATCAACCTATTATATGTATATATCCATATTCCTGTCTTGTGTAAACCTCATGCTTGTGTATACCCTCCCGGATGTATCTCACTATATGTATCTACTATGTGTACATTATGGTAAAATTACATATGTGATGCAACAGTCATTTTAATAACAAGTACTACACAGTTGTGGAAGTAGAGACAATTGTTCAATACTAATCAATATGTGTATTGACAGATATATTGGAAAAATAACAGCTGTCTTCACAGTGGTCATGGTGTAGTGGTCAAGTGTTGTGACTATAGTTTACAGGGTCCTGGGTTCAAGTCTTGCAGGGGCTGTTCATTTTGTTTCCGGGAAGAACAAGGGCTGTCGGATACAGAGTGGTTAAGGCAGTTTTGAGCAGCTTTAAGTGGGTTTGTGTGGGCTTGCACGAAGCCAAGCGGTGCTAAGCTATGGGTAAATATATGGGCACTTACACTGTGTAGGCTTCACTTGCCAGTGCACAAATCAGTGTAGCTGTTATATCGCAGCAATGTTGATACCTGCTAAGCATGGCTTAGCCCTGGTAACCAGTTCACATCACCCGGTCTGATAACATAGCAGGGTAATGGCATCTGTAATAAGTGTATGTAATGCCATATATAAAGCATGCTCCTATGTTCTGTCATTACAGTAGCAAGTGGTATGAGGTCATGTGTGGGACACAGATGTATATGAGGCCTGTACAGCACTGTTATCCATGTGAATGTGTTACATACAGGGGTAGTAGCCCAGGGTATGTGCTGTCTCACTGGCATGTAGTGTATCATGGTGGTACTACTGTTGACAGTGCTACCCAGGCAAGAGTAGAGTGCTAAATGTATTACTGACAACAGGCATACCTGCAGGCATAGCTGGACTCTCAGGCTTCCCTGTTGTATCCCTGGTGTGTGAGCTGTGTCACAGTATATAACACCTACTGGGTAATGATCTGACATGTGGAATGTAACTGTAGACTACCGTCTGTACAGCACATGTTAGTGGGGGCTTCTGACATGTAGTTATGGCGTACATATTGTTGTCAAATGTCTATCTGTCAACACATTCATACATGCATAGCTACTTGCCAAGCCGATAACTGTCAGTCCTTGTACAGATGTACAGATGGCAGTTATCCAGCTGGGATATGTACAGGCAACCTAAGCTTGATTGACACTGACATGTCTGCCTAGCTGAGTAGGAACTGGCACATTTAAGAGATAACACCCTGTATGCACCACATGCCACATGTACCTCCCCTACACTACCACAGTGAACAGAAAATGCTTGGTTACAGGTCTCCATCAAAGACACTAACCATGTGTTGTAATGCATGTTGCATACATATCAACTTGATCACCTCAGTGGCCATGTGCTGGAAGCACATGGAGGATAGGCTGATGCATGTCACTCTCACCCTGAGGGTCACCACAGTAGTGTTTGTCGATAGATTGTCTGCTGCCACACCACCTGTCAGGTGGCAGGATACCACTGTACACACAACCCCTACACAACCCATCTCTCCTTGGACAATAGCTAGGTACACAGCTATGACTACCTGCAGTGATGCACCCCAGTACTGACACATGTATACGTGTGCATGTCTGAGTATAGCAGTGTCTGTGTGTTAGCACACCTGTACTTGGGAATTCCATGAGGGCCTTCACAACCACTACAACACCCATTGCTGTAGTTAGTTGTGGCTGCTGCTGTGTGGGACATTACATATACCCTGTTAAGCTCCTCTTCATATCGGCTACACAAGCCTTGCAGTACCAGCACAACCGTATTGTACACATGGGTTGATAGGCATGGGATACCCATTGTGTTCTGGCAAGTGTGTGTATGTGTGCATATCCGTATATCTGTAAGACACAGCATTCCGAGGCCACATACTCCTATTACAATATCCATTGCCACACAGTAGTACAGATAGCGTTGTTGCTGCCCATAGGTGAGGCATGACAATGCAACACCATACTATGCATGTGGCATGTGCATTAGAAGCATATCCCTATAGTACCACTGTTGGGATATACAATGGCTTGTATTGCAGTGGTGGCCAATGTGTGAAGGTGGGTATGTCAGAGTGTCATCATAGGTTTCAGGGAGTACAATATCCATTGGGGGATGTGGGTGCTGTGTACACTGTCGTTATACCAATGTACACCTGGTATATGTCCCACATACTATGTTATGGTTACCACTATCACCATCAACCATACAGGTAACTGATATCACCATCCAGGCCAGTTATGCATGTGCTGTGTGCAGCCTACCTGTAACACATTGGACACATGGTCAAGTTAGCAGCGACAGGCCCAGGTCTCTTGACATGTGTCTGCCTGTTATGTGTCTGTTAATGTGTATATGAAGTTTTGTCACACTATGTATAGTCCATATAAACCCATTACATCCCCCATTAGCATACTGTGCATGCCTGGGGATGTTCTGCATGCAACATGCAAACTTGAACACACTTCACCCTAAATGCTGTGTGGTGTGTGCAATGAAAGTGACACACTTCAGTATCACTACATACCTAGGTAGTGGTCTAGTCCTAGTGTTGCCAAGTATGAGTGTGCATGTATGTGGATGGGTCTACATCAGGTTGCAGATTATACACGTCCCAGTGGGTCACATGTCCATGTGGCATAGGCAATAACTGTTATACAAACTTGTGACATGTGTTCAACTGTACCCCAGATATGTCACAGCCATGGTGTCACCACAGTGCCATACCCTGTTGTGGAATATGACTGCAGGCCATCCTTGTGCTGACATGTACACCTGCAACATAAATGGATAACATTATAGAGACCATAATCAACCAGTGTTACTAACAGCTATAATGCATCATTGCTGGACAGCTACACTACTTGACATATGTACATTGAACTTTACTCCTTACAACATTTTGCACTGCAGTACTGTAGTACACTGTAGTACAGTCACTGTGTGCTTCAGAACCATATTATCCTGTCCCTGCATCGATGGTATGGATCACAAGGTTGTGGCACAGGTATCATCATATGCACACGGTGTGTTGTTGGATTGACAGTGGCCGAGGGTGGGCCATACATTTGACACCATGTGTGTGGGTGAGGGGTGTAATGAGGTGAACTGGGCATGGTGATGTGGTGTGGGTAGGTATGGGGTTTCCCTATGTGTGTTTGTATAGTGTGTGGGTATGCATGCACACAGTTCTGCCATGTGGCTGCCCTACACAGGTGTTTATGGAAAGCTGCAGAACATACCTGGCAGGGTGTGCAGTTCACTGCCTCTGGCCATGGACACATAGACTGTGCCTGCCAAGGGTTCCATGGGCATGTCCAGGTACAGGCCGCTGTGTGCTACTCTCACCTGACAATGACAAATGTCCGCTAGAACCAGGTTCCTCCTGGGACTGGCCAGGACCACGTGCTCATGGCCTGCTGTGGTGTGGTGTGAACAGCACCCCCCCACAGTGCTGGGGCTAGTACTACCACTACAGGAGCCCCTAGGTGTCCATGTTGACTGCCAGTTGTTGGCGTTGCTGGCCTATGTCCACGCGGCTGTCACCGCACTCCCACCACATGTTCAAGCACGGGCAAAGCTCGGAAGATGAGGGCCATCATCTCGTCAGACTGTTTATCCATGAACTCAGTTAATGCACGGATGGCACCACCCAGTTTATGGGAGTTGTCACTTGCAGATGTGAGAGCAGCCCTCTGCAGCCTCAGGCCCTGTATGGGGTAATGTTCCATACATGCCTGTGCCACCATGACAGCCTGAAACATGTGCCTGCTGGTACCAGCTGTGTAACATCTGCCAGGGGCATGATGACCAGTGGCCCTACCATGAGCACCCTGGGACATCTGCCTATGTGATGCCCAGCAGGACATCTGGCTATGCCTGCTGCAACCACAGTAGGCATGGTTACCACACTTTCCTGTGCACTGCCACCAAACGCCAGCTGTCCCTTCACTATGGCCACTGGCGATGGGGTATTATAGGCACTGAAACTGTGTGCGGGGTTGGGGGTGGCTAAAAGGGGATGTCAAATGATGGTGCTGTTTCAGCCCCTGACAACCCCACCTGTGCTTCAACAGTACTATCATCATCTTTGGTGTCTGTATGGACACCAACATAAGATTGCATGCAGGAGGGACCCTGACCCACCTCGCCACCTGTGGGGGAAAACAATAAACACACTTGAAAACCTGTACAGCATTGCATAACAGTACACACATACACACACGCACTCACACACACACACACACACACACACACACACACACACACACACACACACACACACACCACCGTAATACCTACCTGTCCGTAACTTTACAGACAGTCCCCTTGTATATTTCCATGCGTTCCACATCCTGCATCACACTTGGTAACATACACTCATTGATACCACTCATTAATATATCAGTCCTCTAAATGCCTAGACAGGTGATCACAACACAAGGCCTTCTAGTACATTACCTGCCTGACCTATGTGTAGTGGTTTTAGATGGCCTCACTGCTGTCATTTAGTGTTCACCCTGTGTATTTCCAGACAACATGAGCATGGCCTCTATATGTGAGGGCTACTATGTTCACTGCATAATATCACGCACTGGAGTATCATGTGTATGTATTGTACATGCCAGATATGCTGCTCAATCAGCCTATCATGTGACAACTGTAATATATGGATACACTCCCTGGTGTTGACTAATAATTCCCCAATGCATCTGTAGTGCTGCATATGTGGGTTGTCAGTCACCTCTCTGCTGAATGCGATATTAAGGGTATACCTGGTGTCTACCTTCCCTCTCAATGCCTGTTCCATGGTACAGACCTTATTATACTATTATACTTCTGTGATTACATACATGACATGTATTCCTGGTGTATAATGTGGCAGTCTATGTCCATGTATAGCATGATCCCAAAGGGAGGTACTGCTGTATGAACAACTTCACAATCACACATATGCATACATGGCCACAGACATAAACAAACACACATGCATCAACCCCCCTCCACTTCACCAGAGTGACCCTACAAACAAATTAACTACCCACCAGAATGCACACACACAAATGCAGGTGAGGTTGTGCAATGATAGTACACACAGTCCTCCTATTACCCATCTGTCAACATGCATAACATATGGTACACAACAGCATGCAATGCAGCTAGAGTCAATCCATGCTAGCAACAGTATACATGTGTGTGATGCATGTGCTGTGTCACTAGGTGATGCCCCTTCCCCTGGATACCACTGCACCCATGTACACAGAATTGCTGTGCAGCTGTTCTGCACCCTTCCATGTACTGTGCACCACACCTCACAGGTGTACAACCCATTGCTGAATGTGTAGTACTGTGTCAGTTATGTCAGCTTTAATGCTCACAGCCTCTATGTTTTTCAGCAACACATACCTGGGATGATATGTGGAAAGATGTCATTTGTGAATGCCTGATGTCTGATTTACACTTTCAACATCAGTGGACCATGTATGACCAATCCAATACTATTACACTGACACTGACAACTATCAGATCATACCGTGGTTATGGGGGGTGTACACACCCTTATTGATATGACGCACCCTTCCTTGATCTGCCATGGGACCACATCACAGCATATCTTAACAGTGCATGAGCCCGATATGTGACATATATCGTGAACTTTCACGTGCAGTGTCTACGGAATGTGTTAGGTGTGCGGATGCTGACCGCAAGGCATACACTCTGTGTGGGCATATGTGTGCACACACTTATCATGATGGTCTTTTGCACATATTGTTATGTGTACTACAGCAGTCACTACTCCTGGCAGGAGTATACTAGCATGGGCCATCTGCATTTGCCAGTGTATGTTCAGTCTGCTCTACACATGTCCCCCTGATCTGCATGATTGCAAAGTCTACTCATGTGCACATCCCTTGGTGTTCAAACACTGCCATCACTATTGCTGTGGGGGTAGGGTTACGTCTGTCACAGTTCCTCAACCTATGTGCAGATACAGCCATTCTTAGTATCCTTAGGATCCCTGCTGCAGTGCACTGGTGTGTCATGCTGACACCCCCCCCACCTTCAGACTTTTTGAAGATGCTTGACAATAAGGCCTACACATGTGTCACTTTGCAGTGTCCCATACATTGAACACCACATGTTACAGCCTAGTCCCAGCTGATAATGTGGACCACAGTAATACCTTATGCCATAGTGTAACTCTGCAACAGTTGCCATTGTTCTACAGGTATATACACTGATGTTACACTGTATATGGGTGTAGTTCGAAACATGTCCCTACTGTAAGCCATGTCTCCCACCATTATGTTACTCCCTGTGGGCACATTCTGCAATGACAGCATGTTAGTTATTTTGCAGGTGTCTGACATACACTTCCAGTACCCCATCATGGTCACCACTGTGATGCCATGTATTTAACAGCAACAATATGTGCACATGCACAGCATGCATTCTGGGTAGGTGTGTTAGATGTGTGCATGAATATACCATAGCCATTACATGCTCGGTGTATTGGCAAGCATCTACATAAACCATACTCACCAGTTACAGGCTGCTGCCTTGGTGGTACACCGGAGGGACCTACATAAGAGGGTGAGAGATGCAAAGTCAGTGGCCACACGTGTGACATTGCTACAGGGTGGGTGCAGCATTACAATCCATCAACAGTACATGTCCAGAATACTACCACATATGCACATCTGTTTATCACTACTATGCAGCAACAAACTATATCTATTACATGTCAGATATGCATCATCTACCTGTACAGATGCGGATGTATACGCAATAGTGGTCTACTGATGTGCCCTGTGGCCTTACCTGCACACTCCTTGGCTAGTTTGTGGGTAGCACCCACCTCCACAAAGGTCTCTGGTGGCTGGTGGCTATGCGAACGGGCAGGTGCCATGAGGCTGGCTAGGAGCTCCTCTATACGTGTCGGGGGTGGATGGCATGGCCCTTCTTGTGGCAAAGTGATCCCCTCGGACTGCAGCAACATGCCGATGGGCATTACGAAGCAGGTCAGAACAATGAAGCTGGACCTGATCATAACTGTGATTGTGCAGTGTGACTTCATTGACCCCGTGGACTAGGTCATTTCACAGGCCGGTCCACTCCTGCAGATCATGGGTGGCCCAACCAAACAAGACAGGGTAGTGCTGTGTGAGGTGTTTCACCACAATGTCGTTCTCAGCTGCTGAGTATGCTGGAATCCTTCCATGGGACATCTTGCCTGAAAGACATAAAGATGGACACAGGTGTGAGGAAGTCATGCAGTAAGGTTACCACAGTTCTTAATGCACATCACTGTAATCCCCCACCATATCAGTGACAACAAACTGTACACACAACTCAATAGGTATGGCTAAAGCATACCTACCTGTGGGGCAAATATTGTATTGTACCACACTTTGTGCAATGTGTTTGTAGCCATGTTCCCTGTGTGGACACTATCATTGTTAGCCTATTATAGACTATTCACCTGTATGCCATTGTCAGGGCCGCTATGGTTCCATATATGCCTGTAGTATGCTTGCTATGTGGTTGCTGCACATCTGACATTCTGTGTTATTGGGGTTATCTATGCATGCTGTTGGACATGTTCCGGGATTGTGTAGACTATTACTACTGACATATGTTCTATGACAGTGACACAATAGCATGTATTTGTACTATTGGCCAGCAGAACCACCTCTCCAAACTCATCTGCCCATGTTACCATGCCACATCACATGTGTGATCCACCCTGGGGCCTCCTCATCTACTGGTCCAGCAATACCTTCAAGTGGAACCAAGTTAGGGGATGTTGTCCCCCCTGGGGCACACACAGACATGATCTTGTCCCTTGAGGTCTGGTCCAGGGTCCATACCATAACGGGTTCCACAGACACATGTGGGATGTGCTACATCACCTTGAGGCACCCAGTACACATTCACAAGGCCAACATGCTCCTCCTGCTCAGCCTCCAGACCAGGCACCTTTGGGACATGTACTGCTGTTGTGAGTAGCAGTGGGTGGGAGGCTTGTTCCCATTGTGTCCATATTGGGGCCCATGGTGCATCCACATCACAGACCACACACACCATCCAGGGTGTTTACCCACCATATGTTCCACATACCACCCCTGTAGGCTGTCCTCTATATCTACCAACCCTGACCACCTCCACAACTATATCTGCCATACTTCCCCATATTCCCATTCCATACTTCACAGGCAAGGGCAATGTGGTCCATGTTGCACACACTGAAAGCTGTAGATATCTGTGTGTGTATTGCTATGTGTGCTGTTCCCTCGTACATAGCATGCAGCACTGTGGTGATACTATAGGGGACATGTATTTACATACATATATGTTTGCATGTGTGTGTTTGTATTTATGTAGACATGTGCATATAGGTATATATCTATATATGTGTAGATATATATGTATATATGATGTATATATGTGTTTATATATATGTCTACACACGGGTATCTGTATATTTGTGGACATACATGTGTGTGTCTGTGTGTGTGTGTGTGTGTGTGTGTGTGTGTGTGTGTGTGTGTGTGTGTGTGTGTGTGTGTGTGTGTGTGTGTGTGTGTAGATATATATATATATATATATATATATATATATATATATATATATATATATATACATATGTATATTTACACATATGCATACCTATATATGAGGTACATTCAGACATCAGGTCCAAAATCTCACACCTTCCTGCACAGCTGCACTGTTCTGCCTTGCTACAACACAGACAGGTGCCATATATGGACACAGCCTGACATTAGGGGGGTATAAGTAGGACCAGATTGCAGGTACCCTATTACACACCTATGGCATTCCTGCATGCTGCAATACAGATTAACCTGAGTATCCTGCAAGAGGTGTGCTGTGGAACTAGCTATTGGCCACAGTAATATACATGCTTCCCATTACACAACAAACACTATGATGGCTTACATCTTATCAGTCAGTACTGCTCTGCACGGTTGACAGGTATGGCCCTCTACCCACAGGGACAGCCTCTATTGTCCTTAGCTGTTGTTCAGCTGAACATCATTACAACAACACCTGATGGCCACATATAAGTCATTCCATATCATCTATCCCATTATTATGGACCAAGTACTACAGTCATTTACATGCATATATACTTCACATACCTGTTGTGGGAATGATGTCTCTTCTGGATATTTTGCTGGATGTTTTTTTTTTTTTAGGTTTTGCCTTTCAGTCACTCTATCTCTCTCTCTATCTGTCTGTCTCTCAGTCTCCCTCCAGTAAATGGATTGAGCTGCTTTGAATAGATTGCAGCATGGATTTTGTAGGTGCACATGATCAGGTGATGTCCTCTGCACCAATCAGTGTCCTCCACTTGCTATCTGCATGCAGCATGCTGTGTAGTACTTCCAATTACCCACTACTATAAATCCCTACATCATGTGGGCATGGTCCCTTTACCTTTCCTGTATGGTGGACAGTGTTCCTGTGTGTGGGCAGCAGTGTTACAGACAGCAGGTAGCAATACCTCTTACAAGAGAACCTGCACAATCAGGCCAGCTGCATAGTTGTAGGGGGTTCCAGAACTACAGATAGAGTATGTGTAGTGTTGTTATATGCATTGTTTAGCACCTGTGTTACAGGGTTTTGTGTACATACTAGTTTAATTTGGAATGCAGTCTGTCTGCATAGCTCTCAACTGTGGGTCTATCCACTTGATGGCCAGAGGTGTGCCTATTATGTTTTGTCTCTCCACCACACAGTTCTTGTGTCAGATATATCACTGGCAGTGTGTGTGTTGAGTGCTATAAGTACATGGCTACATCCATGTCTGTTTCTAACTTCATATTCCTGACTAAGGGTATGTTGCAGACTATCCTGTAACACCAGTGACTTGCTTAGTGTATGACAACACTATTTCATATATGGGCCTGTGTTCCAGCCTCTGTTCTCCACCTACATACCAGGCTTTGTACATATGACATGCTGTCAGGGGTTGTTATGTAGTGGGCTGTGAGTATGTCACGCTGCCATTCCTGCCATCATTCCACTGCTGTTGTGGCCCCCACACATATTGTGGGGTTGGGTCCATATATGTGTGTGTTTTATTTGCACAGTACATGTGTGCCCTTATGCACTCCAGAGGCCAGTGTATGTAACAATGGTATTTATCCCTGTATTATTCAATCTATGGGGGGGATGCACCATAGCTAACCTAGGCTATTACAACATGTGGGGGTATCAGGGGTAAGCTACCTTAAGGTATCTGGATGTACATTACCATACAATTCACCTTGGGTAAATGCAGGCCTACTGTTTCCTACCAAACAGACTGTTCAGTTTGTCAGTGTGTTTGTGATGGTGTCAGTTATGCCTTGTTATGTAACAAATACATCCCATTGTGTCAACTGAGGTCTTTACCCCCTAGGGATTGTGTACAGAGTATAGTTAGAGGCTGCTGGACTATAAATCTGCATTACTTACCGTTGCTTGAGTGTTATCCTGTGGCCCAGTCTGTCTTTACTATTGTACAACTTGAAGGCCTCAGCCTGGACAGCAACATATGTCAACCTTTCCAGACTACTGTATTAATATAACTGTTTCACAGTTGCATTGCTCTGTTTATATGCATGTCAGAGTTTAAATAGCTATATGACATGGCATATACAACTGTAATAGTACACAAATAAAGCTTTCCCATGTATGCATACCTGTGTGTGGTGTTATATCCTTTGACCTCTCTGTCGGTATATGTTGCAGGCAACCATTGTCATTTGTATAGGTGGCTCATACAGTGTCCAGTTGGTCAGGTGGCAACTGTAGGCATAGTGGCTGTTCCGTACTGTTTTCACCTTCTACATATGTATCATCCTGTACATATCTGTGTGTGTGTATGTGTAGTTACATATATATCTATGTATATGTATATATACATATATATGTATCAGCATATATGTGTCTGTGTATATGTATCCTAGGAATGTTGATTGCTTCCACATTGTACATTCCCTATGGTAGCCAGGCTGTACTGCATGATATGTTACTGATACCAGCCTGACATCATACAGGTGGGATGGCGTACTGTTAACATTTTGTGCCCATGTTGTGTCAGGTCCTGGTTATGGGATTTGCAACAGTTGGTATTGTATTGCAGGGCAGACATGTTTGGCTGTGGGGGGGAGTATCTATACGTACAAGACGTATGTTGTTTGGGCCCCCTCATCCCCATTAATGGTGCATGTGGACATATATGTTTTTGTTATGTTCTTTTTTATATCTATCGATATATGTCTGTATATACCTATATAGATATATATTTATGCTTACAAGTATTTATTCCTATATATATATATATATATATATATATATATATATATATATATATATATAAACATTTAGCTGTAGACATATATATCTACAGATGTATGCATATGTATGTATATATGTTTATATTTATAGTTTATATATATATATATATATATATATATATATATATATATATATATATATATATATATATATATATATATATATATTTGTTGTGTCTTTCGGCTTTTCTGGTTAGGGGTTGCCACAGTGGAACTCCGGTCCGCTAATGATTGGCAGTTGATTTTTATGTGCCAAGTTGCCAGCCACGCAGAAGACGCTCTAACTGAGAATCAAACCAGACAGCGTCTTACTGTGAGGCGACAACGCTCTCTCTATATATATATATATATATATATATATATATATATATATATATAGTTCCCCTTCACAATCCTGAATTACTGAATGCTCGAAATTCAGTAACTCGAGACTGTAAAGTCAAAAATGCAGAAGTGCGAATCTGCATAAGTGTGAATTCAAATATCTCAAATTCACGCTTATGCATGTCAGCTACGGGACAGGAAGTATGTGAGTTGGGATGTTTTACGGAAGTGAAGGTAAGTGAGTGTATGTGTGTGTTTTGTAAGTTGTGCGTGTGGGTTAGGGTAGGGAGGTGGGAGTATGAGTATGAGTGTTGGATGTGTCTATGTATGTGTGATGTCTTTGTGTGTGTGTGAGGCAGTTTAAAATGTCTGTGTGGTGTTTTTTTTTTGTGTATTAGTGCGATCTCGGAGTTAGAATATATAAGTAGGGGGATGCAGGGGGGCTTGCCCCCCTGCGTACATGTAGTGTAGGGCTTGTAGTTTATGTTATTGGGGTTGTATGGTGCACGTGTTGTGTGATGTATGTGTTCTGCATGTTTGGGTTTCTTTTGTTTTCGTGCTTGTGGGTTTCGGGATTTTTGTTGGTGTGACTTTATAATTTCGAGTTACTGAATTTCGGGCATTCAGTAATTCGATATTATGAAAGGGAACCATATTAAAATAACTTTGGAACAGTTTATATATATATATATATATATATATATATATATATATATGTATGTATATATATGTATATATATATATATATATATATATATATATATATATATATATATATATATATATATATAAATATATATATATATATATATCTGTGTATATAGTTTTATATATATATATCTGTGTATATAGTTTTTTTATGTATATATATATATATATATATATATATATATATATATATATATATATATGTTATATCTATTTAGATATAAATATATATACACACACACATACATCTACATGTTTAAATACATTTCCTGTACTGTTGAATGACTGTGCTGAATGATATGTTTGTGAAATCATCAGGGTCATGTATATCTGACATGGCTTAGTAGTAAATCACTTTGGTTATGATGTGCAGGGTCCTGGGTTCGAGCCTTGCAAAGGCTGGTTATTTTGTTTCTGGGCAGAACAAGGGCCATTGGATATAGAGTGATTAAGGCACTTTTAAGCATTTGTAAGTGGGTTTGTGTGGGTTTGCGTGGAGTTAAGCACTGCTAACTTCTGGTTACTGTTTCCTATACTCAGTTAGCTTCCAAATTGCTTAACCTGTGCAGGCATTGCTTACTCCGCACAAACAAGCTTAAACCCCTTACTGCTGCTTAAAAGTGCTAACTCCCGCTTACCCCCGCCCTAACTTCTTTAAAAGAAAAGAAAAAAGGGTTGATAGGAAAGTGGTGAAAAAGGGGCATAAAGAGGGAAAGACAGTAGGGAAAATAGATAGGGATGTGCAGGAGGGTGTAGGGAAGGTCCATAGCTGCCCATTCCTTCTTCAGCAACAGCTGTGCATATACACTGAATTTGGAGGTAGATTTGGACACTCAAATCCCTGAGAAAGGGGTGAGGACAACAATAATATGCTGTGATGCCAATTAGACCAGATTACATGTGTCCAGTGGACACGTGTGCTAAATGGACAGCTATGTATGGGGTGATATATTTCTTTGGGAACAGATTGCCCTTTTTTTTTCAAGTGAGAGTGGGATTTTGGGGAGGGATAGTAGATATATTTGGGGAGGTAGGTTGGGTGGTTAACAGACAAGACAAACAAGATGCATACAGGGGCAGTATATGAAACATGTGGGGGGTAAACACCTTGATGGGGAGTGGTGTTGGGAAATTGGAAGCCCATGACAGAACCCACAGGGTTAGAGTTGCTGGCGCTGTGTCAGACTCCAAGCCGGTCACAAGTGGTGTCCCACAGGGCTCGGTCCTTGGCCCCCTATTGTTTGGAATCTACTTCTCAGAAGTACAGGCCAACATGGGAGGACTTTGGCTGACAAAGTTTGCAGATGACTGCAAACTGGGCGCCATAGTGGAAAGTGCATCGGACACTGATATCCTTCAGAAGGGACTCACGGAAACAGATAGCTGGTGCCAGAGCCATGGCCTGAAGTTAAACGCCAAAAAATGTATAGTCATACCCTTCGGGAAAAACAAGGTAACCCCAAGCTACCATATAGGTGGCAATCCACTAAGCACAGAAGAGGTTATCAGGGACCTGGGGACCCAGGTTGACAGTGGCCTTTCTTTGACACTCACATTGCTAAAGTGGTTAGAAAGACCTTCTACATTGCCCACCTGATCATGAAGGGATTCACATCCAGATCTAGTGAGGTCATTGTTCCCTGTACTCTTCACTTATCAGACCAATGATCGAGTACAATGCCCCATTCGGGATGTATCTCACCCGACATCTGCAGCAATTGGAGAGACCCCAAAGTTCCTTACCAAAAGGATAAAGGGACTCCAAAATCTGTCATATGCTGCCAGATTGAAGAAACTCCAGCTCTATTCAGTCGCATACCGTCTGCTCAGAGGTGACATGTGCCTGACATACAAGGCCATGTCCAACCCGGAATTAATGGACATGCTCCACCTCAAAAAATCCAAATCCACCAAAACCACTAGAGCAAGCGACTTAAACCTTAGCACGGATATAAATAGGACGTGCTGGAGGGATAGATTTATCACTCAGAGACTCCCTATGCTGTGTAATAAAATCCCGGTCCATGTGAGGCGGAGCACCTCGCTGACTCTGTTCAAGAGAAATCTAGACCTGTGGATGGGAGATCGTAGGTTTACCCCGGGAATCATCTCTGGGTCACTGCTGGACAGAGGCACAACAAACTAATGGGCACAGTATTTTTTCATATAAGGGGTGGCGTAAGCCACAATAATTTGGGCTAGGCTTATAAATGCCTTAGGGCAGATAGCCTAGTATAAACCTATGAACCTATGAACCTATGAGCCTTCTAGTGGAAACCGTGGGACTGAGATCCCCACCCATGGGCTGTGCTGGGGGTGGAGATGGAGAGCCAGGTCGACCCTCTAGTTGTGACATGTGGCCCTTAAGCTGGCATAGCAGATCTCTGACCTCCCTGCAGAGCTCGCTACGCACCACAACCTGGACCTGGCAATGGGTGACAGGTTTCTGTCTGTGCCCGCTCCCAGGGGGGAGAGCCCCATCCCCTGAGGTGGTTCCACCCAAAGGTGGTGCAGGAACAACGGACGAGGAGGTCCCGGGTTGGGCCCCAGATGTGCTGGTGCCCATTGCCATGGCCAGCTGAGGAGGGACAGGTAGGTCCACTGGGACCCGCATTCCCATACGTGCTATGGTGTATATGGTTTATCAACATATGTGGGTTAGTAATAGTCAACACATTCCAGGATTATGTATAACAGCATGCATAGATATTCCCATTAACCCAGACACCAGTTATGGAGCAGTTGCATAGCAAAAGGAACACGTATATATGGGACCACAGTGATAATAACAACAGCATGCAGGTACATTGATGGCACCAATGTTGGAGTATTTCAACATAGCACATGCATAGAAACAGATTTATATAATTATCAAACAATAGGACATATGTCCCAACATTACAGTGGAATCATCACGTACCAGTTGAGATGGGTATGTAGTGTATTGTTGGAGATATGGTGGGGGGAGAAAAAGATGTCAATTAACAACTAGTATATTCCTGTAGTTCGCATTACTTTCCTAGTCAGTGCTGTTATCTGTACCTTACAAGTATTACTACACTACCCTAGTGCCTTAGTTTGGAGAGTGATATGACTGTCAACAACTATATACATGGACTGGTTTCACCTGCAGTATACACCTCTTACCTGGTATAACTGTGGAGGAATTGTTTGTTAACACTAACTGTTTGTACACATATTCCCAGATTCCAGGTTAATGTTATGCACATACCTGTCCATCTCTTTTTGCACAGACTCTGGCCATGTCTTGACCACATGCAGGTGAACCAGGCCATATGTAGACTATTGCCCTCGTCAACCTTTAGTGACTTACAACACTCTTATACAGGATTTCCTAGACAGTTACACTATGTAGCACAGTGTGGGTGACAGTGATCAGTGATATCTTATTATTCAGAGCAACTGCAACACTCACAATGCCATACAATACCAGAGTAAACAGTACCAGTACAGGGTATCAAGCTTTTGTTTCTCAGCACAGTGTTCGTATCTGACATACCTGTGGGTGCAATGTTTGTTTGTACTACCTGAATGTTGCCACACAAAGTACCAGATTTCACATTAGTATTATGCACATACATCTCACTCTGTTACTGTACACACTCTGTTCACAGCTTGACAACATGGGGGTGTAGATGGGACATACATGGTTTATTACTCTCATAACATTTTGGGGAGTTGTTAGTGTGACAGGTTTGTTCTTATAGATGTGTGACAATCAGTTGTATTTCCTGTTTGCTGCCTAAACATCTGGGATCATCCCACTGATTTCCCAGGGGGACAGAGTGACAGGTGGCAGATATGGGCCAATTTACTGGACATTCTGGACATGTCTGTACAGTTGTGGAGTATGATTCTATATGCAGACTACTACCACTCCCAGGATTTGAACCATGGCTGTGTGAGCTAAAAATACAACAGTTCATGTCTCAGTTGCGTGTGCTATTCGGATTTTGTTGTTTGTCTTTTCACTGTTTTCTGTCTATGTCTCTCTCAGTTGTACTAAATGACCTCTGGAGATTACACCAGTCATATACAGACATTCCTACACATTCTATCTATGTTGCACATTGTGAGTAACAGTGCTTAATATAACAGTAATATTAAGTGATTGCAAATCTTCATTACCATCTGATACCAGAGTCTACACATCAGTTCAGCAGTTAGACCTTTATTGTCAGGCTATTATGCTTTTATTTACATACAAAACTATATGAGACTCTTCCTGCCATATTCTCCGGTGTATGCAGTACTTGCCCTAAACAATACAGGTTTGATACTGGCAATTAACGTACTAATACTTTTACATTTATTTCCTATGACAGTACATGCAAGAGTATTACTAACCTGCCTCATGTCGCAACTTCTCCAGGTGACATCCATGGGCCTCCTGGTTTGAGGCCCGCTCGCTTGCCTCTGTGAAGGACATAAGAGGAATATTTAGCCATACCTATCCATAATATACATGAGCTGGCAATTATTAAACAGGTAGTGGAGTGATGCTTATACACAGCTGGGACAACCCCTGCTGTCCTAGCCTCTTGGGTCCACTGATCCAAGAGATCCCCCTTTCACCACTTCAGGTCAACATAATGATGCCTGACCTGCTCTCCAGTTTAGGGTATGCCAGTGGCACTGGTGAGGTCACAGGCGAGATGGTCCCAGGCTTCCGCCTTATATTGGGAACCCTGGTACTGAACCTGCAGCAGTCTATGCTCATGGTCTTTGACAAGGAGTCCTGCCATGACTCTGGACTCCCGGATGCCCCAGTACTGCACCCGAAAGCGCACTCCCTCTCCCCTTCCTGATATGGTGCCTGCAAGGGGAAGCTACAACCAGTTATGAGACATATTCCTGCCTGTTGGGTTTAAGTAGGGTTGAATTCCTGCACTTTGCCATGATTGGACAGTTCTGAAAAGGCTAAGCTATAGGCAAACCTGCTTACCTAAGGTTGGCATTGTTTAAAGGGGTATACCACTGGGTAAATTGAGTTAGCTGGCCTACGCATTGCTTACACCTACTAAGCTGGCCTATGCAATGCTTAGCGTTGCTTAATATTTACTTTGCATTATATTTGCTTTTTGGCATTGATTTATTATTCATTAAATGTTATATATATATGTCTGGTATCCATGATTCATGCGTACGTACACTGTATGGGGTCCTTGTGTTTAATAGGGGACTTCAACACTCTATTACAATTACACCTCACATCTGGGCTTACTTCTGTACTCCAGTTCACATATTTATGTTATGTAGTAGGTTATAGAACATATGACTGTATACTGATTCTTTTCACATGTTCAGTTTGATTTTACTATAGTGAGGATTTGTTTGGGGATACCTCATTCTTATGTACTGCTGCGATGGCTTGGTGGTTAACTACTGTGCCTATAGTGTATAGGGTCCTGGGTTCAAGACCTGCAAGGCTGTTTATTTTGTTGCTGGGTAGAAAAGCGGCTGTTGGATAGAGAGGGATTAAGGCACTTTTTAGCACTTGTAACTGGGTTTGCGTGGGTTTGCGCAAGGGTAAGCACTGCTAACCTTTGGTTAAAGATGCTTACAGAGAGTTAGCTTCCATTTTGCTTACCCTGTGTGCACATTGCTTACCCCTGTGCAAACGGGCTTATACCCACTTACTAGTGCTTGCATATGCTTACTCCTGCTTACTACTGCTTAATAGTGCTTACACTTGTTTACTAGTGCTTACTCCCACTTACCACTGCACTGATTTAGACAGTAATGTCTAATGGTTCTTGGGAAGGTGGGGGATTTGGAAGCTGTATGGAATTATCATTCATTGCACATTTTACCTTCCATTTGTATCCCTGATTCCTGTGTACATATACTGTATGGGGCACATGTGATTATCTGTGGACTTTGCGACATTATGACACTGACACCTCACATCTACATTTAATGCAGTACTCCAGTTCACAAATATATGTCATGACATGATTTGACATGGAAAATGGAATGTGCTGCAGTGGGACTCGAAGTGGGAATGATTGCTCGTAAGGTGAATGCTCTGCCCACTACACTATTGCTATACTGCTTGATTTGCATATATCTTCCTTATTATACTCTTCTGCCATTTAAGCTGCATTAACCGTAGCTAAGTGATGGGCAAACCCGCGCACCTATGGTTAAATTTAATGTTTCATAAAAAAAAAAAAGGTATCCTTATATTGTTTTTGTTTACTATTGCTCTTGTACACATGGGGGGGTGTTGCTGGGGGGTCTCGCTCATTATTTTAGGGCTTTCTGCTGTTTTTCATTGCAGGGGCATGTATATTCTGAGAGCTCTGCTCTCTGACATGCCCCCTGCACTCTTACACGCTCCGTGTAAGATTAGGAGCTCAGGCAGCGTGCCTTCATTAATATGCATGGCGTGCTGCTGTCCTGCTCCTAAAAGTACAGTTTTGTACCTACCATAAATGTCGATGTTCGAGTGTTCACCCTGCTGCAGTCATCACACTTGGGTTATCCTGCCGTCAGGTGGTCCCGCAGTCGGCCCGAATGCCAAAGTCTTGGTCCGCGTTGGTTGCTGTCGCTTCTTCCCTGATGTCAGTGTGCCAGGAGTATATAAGAGGCATCCAATGCCATTTTCTTCAGTTTTTCTTGCCCCAGATGTCAGGTGCCCCCAATAGGTAGGCAAAAAAAAAATATATATATATATATGTATGTATATATATATATATATATATATATATATATATATATATATATAGCTATATAAAAATAAAACAAAACCCTTAGGCACAAACACACCACAGAGGCAGTATAGGATAGAGTGGTAGAGATAAATTCAGCTGTTTCAGAGGGGATGGAGGGAGGGTAACCTGGACTGCAGCAGGGTGAACACTCGAACATCTACATTTATGGTAGGTACAAAACTGTACTATGTTCATCGTGTTACCCTGCTGCAGTCATCACACTTGGGTTGAATCCCAAAGCTAAGGATGGGAGGTGGAGTCAAACAGGGTTAGAAGAAGCTAGTAGGCCCTGCAAAATTGCAGTGGCAAAACCAGCTCTAGTCTTAAAGTATAGAGGTAGGTGATAGTGTTTGGTGAAGGTGTGCACTGAACTCCAAGTTGCAGCTTCCAGAATATCCTTGGATGGCACTCCTCTGAGAAAGGCTGCTGATGTAGCTGTAGCCCTGGTGGAGTGGGACCTAATGTTAGCAGGTACTGGTTTCCCATGATGTGAGTAACAGAAACGTATGCAATGCCCTATCCATTTATAAATGGTCTGTTTTGAGATAGCTTTTCCTTGTGATCCCGTAGCATAGGCTACAAAGAGCTGGTCAGTTTTTCTGAGAGCCTTAGTTTTATCCAAGTAGTAATGTAATTGCCTGTGAATGTCCAAAGAGTGCAGGAGTCTTTATCCTTTGTTCTGGGGATTTGGGAAGAAGGTGAGCAAGTGAATGGTTTGGTTTAGGGCCACACTGGATACCACCTTTGGCATAAAGGAAGGGTTAGTTCGTAGAGAGACTCTGTCTTGATGAAAAATGAGGAAGGGCTCCACTGCCATTAGTGCCTGTAGCTCTGAGACTCTTCTAGCTGAGGTTATTGCTAGTAGTAGGGCAGTTTTCCATGAAAGAAATTTTAAATCAGCTGAAAGAGCTGGTTCAAAGGGCGGCAGTGTAAGCTTTTCCAGAACAAAGTTAAGATCCCAAGTAGTTGTTGGAGCTCTCCTTGGCGGTCTTAAGTTCTTAGCCCCTCTGAGGTACTGTCTTAGGAGTGGATGTGAGAATAAAGGAGGATCCGTGCTGTACTGAGCTGAAATTGCTGAGGCGTGGATCTTAATAGATGAAAAGGAAAATCCTTTGTGTAACATCTCAGTTAAATATTTTAGAATCTGAGGGATGTTTGGATCAAGGGGATTTAGGCCTTTAGCCTGGTTCCAGGCGCAAAATCTTTTCCATTTGTCTTTTGTGATGATGTGCTAGTTGTCTGCAAAAAATGCTAGTTTTCCTCACAAGGGAGCTGCCAGGAGAGATTTGCTTGGTAGTTTGAGGATGGAGTCATTGTGTTTGTCTTCTGCTAGCTTGGGGCCTGTCTTCTCCTCTTTTCTGGGTAGCAGAACCCCATTGGTGAGGTTTGTAAGGGCTCTGTGACTGACCTCTGCCCTTTGGGCATCTGTATTTGCCCCTCTGTGATCTGTCTGAAGCTGGAAAGGACCAGTTTTTTATTGGCCAATTTCTGCTGAAATGAGGGGGTTGTACCTGCAAAAAATCCTTGACCGTTTGCATAGACTTTGCCTTATCCTCCATTTTCTTTAAAACCTCTTCTGCTTTGGCACCAAATAATACATCCTGCTGTAAAGGTGCATCAAATAATTTTGCTTTAACATGGTCAGGGAGGGTTTGTTCCTTTAACCAAGCATGTCTACGTATGACAGAGCCAGTAACAGCTGCTCTACAGGAAGCTTCCAATGAATCAAATCCGCATTGTAAAGTATGTTTGCCCACCTGTTCAGCTGCATGCAACAGATCCTGCATTTCCTTGAATTCAGACTGTTCTGAATGTGTGCTCATTTTTATTTTTTGTTTTAACTGAAACATTAGGAATTGCTGATATTTCAACATGTGAAACTGGCAATTTAATGCTCTCATAGCCAGAGTTGCTGAGGTGTATATTTTCTTTCCCCATCTATCTAGGGCTCTGGAATTCCTTTCAGAGGGCACAGGATTTTTAGCCATAGAAGCTTTTGCTCCCTTAGGACCCTGGGAAATTGTTTCTGGGTCAGCTACAGGGCTTTTATAAAGGAATTTTTGTGAGTCGGGTACTCTGTAGTATCTGTCTGGTTTGGCTGGAGCAGGAGGTAGAGAATCTGGATTTAAACTAGACTCCAAGTAAACATCATCCACAATATCTAAAACAGGAGGGATAGCAAGAGGTCTGTGCTGGGGTAGTAAAAGGAACTCTCTGAGCCTTTTCTTAGAATCTGAATAATCCTGGCCTTCCTAGGGGAAATGTTCCCTCATGGAATGTAAAGTTTCCCCAAAGGAGTAGTCTTCAGGGGGAGATGCTGAGGGAATAGAGTCTTCAGCATCAGAGTCTTCATAAGGTGGAAAAGTGTAATCCTGTTCCTCAGAGGAATCTGAGGAGAGTGAAACCTGGTCAGAGGATGCATAATCCTCCTCTTGTCTTGGTCTTTTATCAGGAGGGGGATGGGAACCCCTGATAAGGGTAATCAAATCTTTAGCCATCTTAAGCATCTATTTCTTAGGCATGGGGCCTTGAACTGTAGACTGATGTACAGTTTTCTTAGGTTTTAAAGGAGTTTTAAGCTTACCATAAAATTTAATGGTGAGCGTAGTCGGTCTGAAGACACCTTCTGCAACCGAAGGTGTTTCCACTGCACCGGTGTCTACTTCTGCTCCGGTGTCGGTAGATAGCTGCGTCAGCCTAGTAGGCTCCGCTTGGGAATCCGCAGCTGTCTGGGGTTCCAGTTCTGCGATTGTCGGGGGCTGCGTAGGTGCCTAACTGAAAACCGGAGAACCGGCGGCAGGCCCAGCTGAGGCCTCAGAGTCTGGCTTGTTCCTAGGCTGCCTGTCCTTATCCTTGTGTTTTTTATGTATGGCGGTCGTCAGCTGCTCTGACGGCATAATATAATTATATTTCCTACCAAAGAAATGCCGTGCGAAGTCAAAACGGCATTTGATAGTTCGTTTATTAAACCTAGCGCAAAACCGACAACCTGTGACATCGTGGTCTGGGCCTAGGCAAGGAATACAATAGGAATGGAAGTCCTTATGAGGTATTTGCTTCCCACAAGAAATGCAATTGTTAAATTTTTCTGACATCGGACTGAGGCAAGAAAATGTTCCCCAACGGACTGAAATTCAAATCAAAAATCTCAGGTGTCGGCCGATCGGCACTTGTGAACTGCTTCTGCTTCGGGCACCGCGCGGCAAGAAAGACTGAAGAAAATGACGTCGGATGCCTCTTATATACCCCTGGTGCACTGACGTCAGGGAAGAAGCGACAGCAACCGATGCCGGACCAAGACTTTGGAATTCGGGCCGACTGTGGGACCGCCTGACGGCAGGATAACCCAAGTGTGATGACTGCAGCAGGGTAACACGATGAACATTGTCTGATTCCGTGCAGGAATAAGCTAGTCCTGCACAGAAAAATAGTAAATCTGGGGGAATATGTGTCATTGTTAAGACATTATAAATATAAAAAAATTCACACAGTACTAGACTTATTTAGAAATACTGTAATATGGAAACAGTATACGGAAGAAATGTATATGCTCCCTCATGGCTTACCTCATTGTTTCTGAACACTGTACGAGGTTGTTTTTCATATGCATGCACACATGCATGTATACATATGAAGAGCAATGAAAGCCACTCCCTCTGTATTCCTGGGTGTAGTGCCCATCACATCCTCAGACCTTCTTGCAATTGTGGGGAAGTATCAATATCAAGGATATCACCATCTCAGGACACCCCTTTTGAACGCTCAGATCTCCAAATCACCACAAACAAGACTAAGCACCCCCTCATAGCTAGTTATAGAACACCCCCTATGTCCCCTTCTGAGCAGCGTAGCTGTCTTAACACATAAGCTGAATTCTCCATTAAACCTAACACCTTTCTAAAGGGGGACTTCACTATCCATTAGTAAATTGGCTGAATTACACTGCCAGTGGTCAGTATGCCCAAAACTTCCTTGACATTATAAATGGAATTCTCGTTTTCAAATAGTTAACTATCCTACTAGGGGCCCCAATATTCGTGATCTAGGCCTCACAAATATGGTCACTTCTTGCATATCGATACCCTTATGTATCATCCTGCCTTGTTCAATCAAACCATAAATTAGTGACCTTTTCC